>NC_056727.1:389132302-389432302 GCF_019279795.1 Protopterus annectens | reverse complement strand
CACACTACTTTTATGTGAGAAGGGTACCCTTCTTTGTATAACTGGATGGAACGCAGAAGATCCCACTCCTTTTATGTGAGAAGGGTCCCCCCTTTTGTATAACTGGAGGGAAGGCAGAAGATCACACTACTTTTATGTGAGAAGGGTCCCCCTTTGTATAAATGAAGAGAAGGCAGAAGATCACACTACTTTTATGTGAGAAGGCCCCACCCCCTTTGTATAACTGGAGGGAAGGCAGAAGATCACACTACTTTTATGGGAAAAGGGTCCCCCTTTGTATAACTGGAGGGAGGGCAGAAGATCACAGTACTTGTATGTGAGAAGGGTCACCCCTTTGCATAACTGGAGGGAAGGCAGAAGATCACACTACTTTTATGTGAGAAGGGTCCCCCCTTTGTATATCTGGATGGAAGGCAGAAGATCACACTACCTTTATGTGAGAAGTGTCCCCTCTTTGTATAACTGGAGGGAAGGCAGAAGATCACACTACTTTTATGTGAGAAGGTCCCCCCTTTGTATAACTGGAGGGAAGGCAGGAGATCACACTACTTTTATGTGGGAAGGGTCCCACTCTTTGTATAACTGGCGGGAAGGCAGAAGATCACACTACTTTTATGTGAGAAGGGTGCCCCCCCTTTGTATAACTGGAGGGAAGGCAGAAGATCACACTACTTTTATGTGAGAAGGGTGCCCCCCCTTTGTATAACTGGAGGGAAGGCAGAAGATCACACTACTTTTATGTGAGAAGGGTCCCCCTTTGTATAACTGGAGGGAAGGCAGAAGATCACACTACTTTTATGTGAGAAGGCTCAGCCGCTTTGTATAACTGGAGGGAAGGCAGAAGATCACACTACTTTTATGTGAGAAGGGTCCCCCTTTGTATAACTGGAGGGAAGGCAGAAGATCACACTACTTTTATGTGCGAAGGGTTCCCCCCCTTGTATAACTGGAGGGAAGGAAGAAGATCACACTACTTTTATGTGAGAAGGGTCCCCCCTTTGTATAACTGGAGGGAAGGCAGAAGATCACACTACTTTTATGTGAGAAGGGTCCCCCCTTTGTATAACTGGATAGAACGCAGAAGATCACACTACTTTTATGTGAGAAGGCTCAGCCGCTTTGTATAACTGGAGGGAAGGCAGAAGATCACACTACTTTTATGTGAGGAGGGTCCCCTTTTTGTATAACTGGAGGGAAGGCAGAAGATCACACTACTTTTATGTGAGAAGGGTCCCCCCTATATATAACTGGAGGGAAGGCAGAAGATCACACTACTTTTATGTGAGAAGGGTCCTCTCTTTGTATAACTGGAGGGAAGGTAGAAGATCACACTACTTTCATGTGAGAAGGGTCCCCGCTTTGTATAACTGGAGGGAAGGCAGAAGATCACACTACTTTTATGTGAGAAGGGTCCCCGCTTTGTATAACTGGAGGGAAGGCAGAAGATCACACTACTTTTATGTGAGAAGGGTCCCCCCCTTTGTATAACTGGAGGGAACGCAGACAATCACACTACTTTTTTGTGAGAAGGGTCCCCTCTTTTGTATAACTGGAAAAAAGGCAGAAGATCACACTACTTTTATGTGAGAAGGGTTCCCCCTTTGCATAAATGAAGAAAAGGTACAATATCACACTACTTTTATGTGAGAAGGGTCCCCCCCTTTGTATAACTGGAGGGAAGGCAGAAGATTCACACTACTTTTATGTGAAAAGGGTCCCCCTTTGTATAACTGGAGGGAGGGCAGATGATCACAGTACTTATATGTGAGAAGGGTCCCCCCTTTGTATAACTGGAGGGAAGGCAGAAGATCACACTACTTTTATGTGAGAAGGGTCCCCCCTTTGTATAACTGGAGGGAAGGCAGAAGATCACACTACTTTTATGTGAGAAGGGTCCCCCTTTGTATAACTGGAGGGAGGGCAGATGATCACAGTACTTATATGTGAGAAGGGTCCCCCCTTTGTATAACTGGAGGGAAGGCAGAAGATCACACTACTTTTATGTGAGAAGGCTCAGCCGCTTTGTATAACTGGAGGGAAGGCAGAAGATCACACTACTTTTATGTGAGAAGTGCCCCCCCTTGTATAACTGGAGGGATGGTAGAAGATCACACTACTTTTATGTGAGAAGGGTCCCCCCTTTGTATAACTGGAGGGAAGGCAGAAGATCACACTACTTTTATGTGAGAAGGGTGCCCCCCCCTTTGTATAACTGGAGGGAAGGCAGAAGATCACACTACTTTTATGTGAGAAGGGTCCCCCTTTGTATAACTGGAGGGAAGGCAGAAGATCACACTACTTTTATGTGAGAAGGGTCCCCCTTTGTATAACTGGAGGGAAGGCAGAAGATCACACTACTTTTATGTGAGAAGGGTCCCCCCTTTGTATAACTGGAGGGAAGGCAGAAGATCACACTACTTTTATGTGAGAAGGGTCCCCCCTTTGTATAACTGGAGGGAAGGCAGAAGATCACACTACTTTTATGTGAGAAGGGTCCCCCTTTGTATAACTGGAGGGAAGGCAGAAGATCACACTTCTTTTATGTGATAAGGGTCCCCCTTTTTATAACTGGAGGGACGGCAGAAGATCACACTACTTTTATGTGAGAAGGGTGCCCCCCCCCTTTGTATAACTGGAGGGAAGGCAGAAGAACATACTACTTTTATGTGAAAAGGGTCCCCCCCTTGTATATCTGGAGGGAAGGCAGAAGATCACACTACGTTTATTTGAGAGGGGTCCCCCTTTGTATAACTCGAGGGAAGGCAGAAGATCACACTACTTTTATGTGAGAAGGGTCCCCCCTTTGTATAACTGGAGGGAAGGCAGAAGATCACACTACTTTTATGTGAGAAGGGTCCCCTTTGTATAACTGGAGGGAAGGCAGAAGATCACACTACTTTTATGTGAGAAGGGTCCCCCCTTTGTATAACTGGAGGGAAGGCAGAAGATCACACTACTTTTATGTGAGAAGGGTCCCCCCCTTTGTATAACTAGAGGGAAGGCAGAAAATTACACTACTTTTATGTGAGAAGGGTCCCCTTTTTGTATAACTGGAGGGAAGGCAGAAGATCACACTACTTTTATGTGAGAAGGGTCCCCCCTTTGTATAACTGGAGGGAAGGCAGAAGATCACACTACTTTTATGTGAGATAGGTCCCCCCTTTGTATAACTGGAGGGAAGGCAGAAGATCACACTTCTTTTATGTGATAAGGGTCCCCTTTGTATAACTGGAGGGAAGGCATAGATCACACTACTTTTATGTGAGAAGGGTCCCCCTTTGTATAACTGGAGGGAAGGCAGAAGATCACACTACTTTTATGTGAGAAGGGTCCCCCCTTTGTATAACTGGAGGGAAGGCAGAAGATCACACTACTTTTATGTGAGAAGGGTCCTCTCTTTGTATAACTGGAGGGAAGGCAGAAGATCACACTACTTTTATGTGAGAAGGGTCCCCCTCTTTGTATAACTGGAGGGAAGGCAGAAAATCACACTACTTTTATGTGAGAAGGGTCCCCCCTTTGTATAACTGGAGGGAAGGCAGAAGATCACACTACTTTTATGTGAGAAGGGTCCCCCCTTTGTATAACTGGAGGGAAGGCAGAAGATCACACTACTTTTATGTGAGAAGGGTCCCCTTTTGTATAACTGGAGGGAGGGCAGAAGATCACAGTACTTTTATGTGAGAAGGGTCCCCCTTTGTATAACTGGAGGGAAGGCAGAAGATCACACTACTTTTATGTGAGAAGGGTCCCCTTTTGTATAACTGGAGGGAGGGCAGAAGATCACAGTACTTTTATGTGAGAAGGGTCCCCCTTTGTATAACTGGAGGGAAAGCAGAAGATCACACTACTTTTATGTGAGAAGCCCCCCATTTGTATAACTGGGGGGAAGGCAGAAGATTACAGTACTTTTATGTGAGAAGGGTCCCCCCTTTGTATAACTGGAGGGAAGGCAAAATATCACACTACTTTTATGTGAGAGGGGTCCCCCTTTGTATAAATGCAGGGAAGGCAGAAGATCACACTACTTTTATGTGAGAAGGGTCCCCCTTTGTATAACTGGAGGGAAGGCAGAAGATCACACTACTTTTATGTGAGAAGGGTCCCCCCTTTGTATAACTGGAGGGAAGGCAGAAGATCACACTACTTTTATGTGAGAAGGGTCCCCCTTTGTATAACTGGAGGGAAGGCAGAAGATCACACTACTTTTATGTGAGAAGGGTCCCCCCTTTGTATAACTGGAGGGAAGGCAGAAGATCACACTACTTTTATGTGAGAAGGGTCCCCCCTTTGTATAACTGGAGGGAAGGCAGAAGATCACACTACTTTTATGTGAGAAGGGTCCCCCTTTGTATAACTGGAGGGAAGGCAGAAGATCACACTACTTTTATGTGAGAAGGCCCCCCCTTTGTATAACTGGATAGAACGCAGAAGATCACACTACTTTTATGTGAGAAGGCTCAGCCGCTTTGTATAACTGGAGGGAAGGCAGAAGATCACACTACTTTTATGTGAGAAGGGTCCCCCCCTTGTATAACTGGAGAGAAGGAAGAAGATCACACTACTTTTATGTGAGAAGGGTCCCCCCTTTGTATAACTGGAGGGAAGGCAGAAGATCACACTACTTTTATGTGAGAAGGATCCCCCCTTAGTATAACTGGAGGGAAGGCAGAAGATCACACTACTTTTATGTGAGAAGGGTCCCCCCTTTGTATAACTGGAGGGAAGGCAGAAGATCACACTACTTTTATGTGAGAAGGGTCCGCCGCTTTGTATAACTGGAGGGAAGGCAGAAGATCACACTACTTTTATGTGAGAAGGGTCCCCCTTTTGTATAAATGGAGGGAAGGCAGAAGATCACACTACTTTTATGTGAGAAGACCCCTCCTTTGTATAACTGGAGGGAAGGCAGAAGATCACACTACTTTTATGTGAGAAGGGTCCCCTTTTGTATAACTGGAGGGAGGGCAGAAGATCACAGTACTTTTATGTGAGAAGGGTCTCCCTTTGTATAACTGGAGGGAGGGCAGAAGATCACAGTACTTTTATGTGAGAAGGGTCCCCCTTTGTATAACTGGAGGGAAGGCAGAAGATCACACTACTTTTATGTGAGAAGGGACCCCCCTTTGTATAACTGGAGGGAAAGCAGAAGATCACACTACTTTTATGTGAGAAGGGCCCCCCCCCTTTGTATAACTGGGGGGAAGGCAGAAGATCACAGTACTTTTATGTGAGAAGGGTCCCCCTTTGTATAACTGGAGGGAAGGCAGAAGATCACACTACTTTTATGTGAGAAGGGTGCCCCCCCTTTGTATAACTGGAGGGAAGGCAGAAGATCACACTACTTTTATGTGGGAAGGGTCCCACTCTTTGTATAACTGGCGGGAATGCAGAAGATCACACTACATTTATGTGAGAAGGTCCCCCCTTTGTATAACTGGAGGGAAGGCAGGAGATCACACTTCTTTTATGTGATAAGGGTCCCCCCTTTGTATAACTGGAGGGAAGGCAGAAGATCACACTACTTTTATGTGAGAAGGGTGCCCCCCCTTTGTATAACTGGAGGGAAGGCAGAAGATCACACTACTTTTATGTGAGAAGGGTCCCACTCTTTGTATAACTGGAGGGAAGGCAGAAGATCACACTACTTTTATGTGAGAAGGGTCCCACTCTTTGTATAACTGGCGGGAAGGCAGAAGATCACACTACATTTATGTGAGAAGGGTCCCCCCTTTGTATAACTGGAGGGAAGGCAGAAGATCACACTACTTTTATGTGAGAAGGGTCCCCTTTGTATAACTGGAGGAAGGCAGAAGATCACACTACTTTTATGTGAGAAGGGTCCCCTTTGTATAACTGGAGTGAAGGCAGAAGATCACACTATTTTTATGTGAGAAGGGTCCACACCTTTGTATAACTGGAGGGAAGGCAGAAGATCACACTACTTTTATGTGAGAAGGGACCCCCTTTGTATAACTGGAGGGAAGGCAGAAGATCACACTACTTTTATGTGAGAAGGGCCCCCCTTTGTATAATGGGAGGGAAGGCAGAAGATCACACTACTTTTATGTGAGAAGGGTCCCACTCTTTGTATAACTGGAGGGAAGGCAGAAGATCACACTACTTTTATGTGAGAAGGGTCCCACTCTTTGTATAACTGGAGGGAAGGCAGAAGATCACACTACTTTTATGTGAGAAGGGTCCCCCCTTTGTATAACTGGAGGGAAGGCAGAAGATCACACTACTTTTATGTGAGAAGGGTCCCCCCCTTGTATAACTGGAGGGAAGGAAGAAGATCACACTACTTTTATGTGAGAAGGGTCCCCCCCTTTGTATAACTAGAGGGAAGGCAGAAAATCACACTACTTTTATGTGAGAAGGGTCCCCCCTTTGTATAACTGGGGGGAAGGCAGAAGATCACACTACTTTTATGTGAGAAGGGTCCCCCCTTTGTATAACTGGAGGGAAGGCAGAATATCACACTACTTTTATGTGAGAGGGGTCCCCCCTTTGTATAAATGCAGGGAAGGCAGGAGACCACACTACCTTTATGTGAGAAGGGTCCTCCCTTTGTATAATTGGAGGGAAGGCAGAAAATCACTCTACTTTCATGTGAGAAGGGTCCCCCTTTGTATAACGGGAGGGAAGGCAGAAGATCACACTACTTTTATGTGAGAAGGGTCCCCCCTTTGTATAACTGGAGGGAAGGCAGAAGATCACACTACTTTTATGTGAGATAGGTCCCCCCTTTGTATAATTGGAGGGAAGGCAGAAGATCACACTACTTTTATGTGAGAAGGGTTCCCCCTTTGTATAACTGGGGGGAAGGCAGAAGATCACACTACTTTTATGTGAGAAGGGTCCCCCCTTTGTATAACTGGAGGGAAGGCAGAAGATCACACTACTTTTATGTGAGAAGGGTCCCCCTTTGTATAACTGGAGGGAAGGCAGAAGATCACACTACTTTTATGTGAGAAGTGTCCCCCTTTGTATAACTGGAGGGAAGGCAGAAGATCACACTACTTTTATGTGAGAAGGGTCCCCCTTTGTATAACTGGATGGAATGCAGAAGATCACACTACTTTTATGTGAGAAGGGTCCCCCCTTTGTATAACTGGAGGGAAGGCAGAAGATCACACTACTTTTATGTGAGAAGGGTCCCCCCTTTGTATAACTGGAGGGAAGGCAGAAGATCACACTACTTTTATGTGAGAAGGGTCCCCCCCTTTGTATAAATGGAGGGAAGGCAGAAGATCACACTACTTTTATGTGAGAAGGGTCCCCCCCTTTGTATAACTGGAGGAAAGGCAGAAGATCACACTACTTTTATGTGCGAAGGGTCCCCCCTTTGTATATTAGGAAAATAGGGTAGCTGGGGAAGGTAGAAGATCACACTACTAGTCTATTTAAGCCAGTTTTGAGCAAACATAGTCTCCCATCCACGGACAATCCAACGGCTTTTAGATATGTCTATAACCACAAAGGCTGTATACAACAATGCACACAGCTAACTGTGAGTGGCACTACCTTCATAGAGCCAAAATATGTAAAAATCTTTTGGACAATAAATTAATTTTCTATCTTCCCTCCCTCCTCTTCCGCCAGCTATCCCTCATGAAATACCATCAAATATAACTCCTCAACTATCACTAGAGAACAGACCCCTAAACTCACTCTACAAGGCCAAGAATACTGCATCAGTGGGCCCCAATAATATCCCAGAATGCTTCTTAGGTATCATGAATCATGACCTATCAGGACCATTGGAATCATTACTTAACTATAGCCTCAACTAGGCTTCATGCCATATGGATTGAGAATTGCAACATTCATTTCTTTGCAGAAGGGTGAGCCTTCTATGGACCCTGGAAACTACAAACCCATTAGCCTGTCTAGTTTCATATGCAAAGTCATGTAAGGAATTATCAGGGAAATGATTGATAATGACATTGGAAACATCCAGACACTGGATCCATGCCAGTTTGGTTTTGTCAAGGGAAGATCAATCCTACTCCATCTGATAGACTTATTCAAGAAGATCACCAGGAAATGGATGAGGGCAAAATGGTACATACTGTCTACCTTGACCTGGCCAAGGCATTTGATACAATACCCCATTCGGGCATTATAAACAAATTCCTGGAATTTGGCATAAACCCTTATGCTACATGTTGGATTGACAGCTGGTTCTCAGACCGGACCCAGGAAGTTAGAATAGGGGAGTCCATCTCCGCAAAGATGCCAGCTACTAGTGAAGTCCCATAGGGTTCTGTTCCAGGTCCTCTCCTTTTTGGCATCTACTTCTCAGAAATTCAGGTCAATGTCAAGAGCCTTTGGCTGACCAAGACTGCATATGATTGCAAACTGTGAGGAGTTATAGAATCCCACTAAGGAACTAATATCCTCCAGGAAAGGCTCATACAAACAAATAAATGGTACCATAAACTCAGTTTTGCATAATAGTAGTCTAGGAAACTACCTTGTTGTTAACACACCCATAAAAGTAGACCCACTAGTCAGGAGATTTGGGGATGTATGTAGATAGTAACCTGACTTTTGACTGTCTAGGATAGTAAGGAAATCATTATATGTTGCTGACATTTTAAGCAAGGGTATGGCATCTAGTCCCAAGGAAATCATTGGTACACTGTAAACAGCCTTCACCAGACCCATCACTGAGTATAATACTCCCTCCAGCATGTACCTGAGCAGGTTCCTCACAAAAAGAATACAGGGAATTAACAACATGTACTATGCAGATTGCCTCAAAGCTGTATCCCCATACTCTGTATCCTACAGACTGTTGAGGGGTGATCTATGTCTGGCATACAAAGCATACTAGTATCCTGCTCTAATTGACATCTTGCATATCTGCAAAATAAAAAGCTTAAGAACTACTTGATTCGGGGAATTAAACCTTGCTTGTTACATAAATAGGACATGTTGGAGGGACAGGTATGTGTCTCAGAGAATACTAATTGTGTGGAACAGGCTTCCTATTCATGTGAAACAGAGTTCTTCCCTGACCCTATTCAAGTATAACCTGGACTAGTGGATGGGAAACCAGAAATTCACCCCTGGTCTGTCACCTATGTCTCTAATGGAGAGATGCAACATGTAAATGTTTGACCATGCAAGCCGTAGCTTACCCATACCTCTAAAATAACCTCTAGGGCACCAGAGATGTAGGATATATTTGGGATGCATGGCTGGCTTAAAGAGGTCCTTGTGGTCAACAGATAATATATATACCTTTGAACCTTTGAATGGTTGGGGAGAACAAGAGGTTGCAGAGGCACAGAACAATGTTAATATGCAGACCTAGACAGACATGGTGATACCAACAGAAAAGGTGGGGAATAACAATGGACAGACACTCATGGAGAGGAGTGTATAAAAACAATGTATAAGGAGTGATACACTAGGTGACATATTACAGGGATGGAGGGCTGGGTAGGATACGCTGCAGATGTCAGTCCTGAACAGAAGTCAACCTTCATAAACAACAGTCAATGCCACGGCTGACATCTGTATACTGTACCTCTAAAGGGCCAAGGTCTGCAACCCATGCAACTCATCCATCAATTCCTAAGGGTTCTTTATGCCTGTGTGGTCTGCATCCAGTTGTCAGCACACTTCAGACAGCACCAACCTATGTATCTGATGCTGAGTGATCACAGCAGAATTTTTTGGACCACTGTCAGAAGAGAAGCCACTATTTCTCTCCCCTCATTTCCTCTCCTATGTGGTGGCCACATTCAGCAAGCTGACCTCTGTCCTACTGTGGACAGGCAGCTCTGATGCCCAGTAGTGTCCCAGTGCCAGAGAGATGAGCATTATAGGATGAAGTGATTACTGTCACTCCTATGCCACTGTTACAGCAAACAAAATGAGAACTCATTTATGTACATAAGTTAACATACAGTGGAACTTGCATAGAAATGCATATGGCACATTCACCTTACCATCAGGAGAGTGGCTCCTTCCTGCTGAGTCATCTTTCAGCATTCTCCTCTGCCTGTGTGCTGCTATAAAACAATGTAGGAAAAACTTAGAAAAGTGTTGGACGTAAAATGTCAATAAAGGAAAAAAACAACAGCAGAAATAAATGATTGTCAGTCTCTAACCTCTGTTTCCCACTAGCAAATGAGACACAGGTCATACTGTACTGGGATTCTGAAATAAAGCCATTGTTGCACATTGGGGAAAATGTATCATTCACCATTCTGGAAAGATCATGGCTTGCATTCTGCTTGCATGAAGGTCCATCATGCTATCCCAGAAAGCAATCTTGAACAGTCCCATGGATGAAGGAAATCACTTTTATCTTCAGGTATTGGTCAGGATCCCTGCTTTTCCCAGTGCCTGATGCAGCCATAGACACTGAGACAGGTCCACTTGTGGAACAAAATGTAGCAGAGATTTATGCCTGGATACCATGTAATAGACTATAGCAGAGCATTGAAGCTCTGCCAAATGGTTATGTAGCACAGATGCAAGGAGTTATAAGCTTCACAGGCACCATGTGCAAGCATACAGTATACAAACTCAAGATGGGAAAAGAAAAGAAAAGCAGTATAGTGCAACCTATACTGGCAGCATGATGCATTATGGTAATATTTCAGAGACAGCTGGAAAAATCCTCATTAGTATAACTATTGTGCTATGATGCTCATGTCAGGAAGATAAACAGTGGCATCACCATTTTGCAAGGGATTGTGCTGACATGGGAACTGTGAAATCAGGATTTCACTGCATTAGAACACATTATTTTGAAATAGGCAACCCAAGCATACCGAGGAAGGACGAGACACCTGGTAATGTAATCTCACATTAGTAACACCCATGATGGGTGGCAGCAGCAAAGACATATAGAAGCTGATGTTTGAAGGAATGAGAACAAACCACAATGGCAGAACATGGTCATGGAAGATAGTGTGTGGACAAACCAGTAGTGATGTGCACAGATGGCAGAATGTGCCACACAGAGAGCACAATGAACCATGTACATTAAGAGAAAACAGGGAAATACATTTTGTTGATTGCACGTAGGTTGGCCTGTGTATTATGGGAATTCAGTATACTGATGCAGTAATGAGTGTCCTCATAGTAAACCTATACAGGTGGTGCATATAGGAAAGGGGTAGAAGTTTCACAGCATAACAAGACATGGGTAAATGGACATGTTATTGGATTGGGGAACAGCAGGCATTTATATGGCACATTCGCAGTCAACCTTACATACACACTGACTAATGAGTAAACCACAGAACCACAGGTGTAAATTATGTGATAGGGCCACGAGAGAGGAAAATGTACACTAATGAGTAAACCACAGGTGTAAATTATGTGATAGGGCCACGAGAAAGGAAAAATGTACATACTGACTACCATATCAATTTCACCACTGGGTATTCAGTTCCACTCCTGTCGCCTTCAACAGATAGTGGTGGTACCTCAAGCTTTCCACATATCCAGCGTAAACATCCTGGTTAAAGATAACATGGATAAGCCTTTTAGCAGGCAGATATAGCAGGGAGAAGTACAGGATATCAGAGTTGTGGGTAGCCATTGTAGTAATTCATACCAGGTATGGTTAGGGGTAGATAGTGCATTCCAAGAACAAATCACAAGACATTGCCTGGGACATGTCCACTATAGCAGGTAGACCACTAACTCAGAAGAAACTGATAGAGGTGGAGCAGTTTCCATTGTCTCTGTCTGAGCCACAGGAGTGGAAGTGAATACCCAGTGGTGAACTTGATGTAGTAGATGGGCGGGTGATGACTGAAAGAATGTTGGTAGTGGTATGCACTAGGTTAGTATTATCCATTGCACTGCCATATAGCAGAAAGCAGGGCATGTGAGGGAAGACATCTGCACATTCACGTTAGTACCTCTGTTCTACAAAGGCAATGCCCTGCACAGTAAGGTAAGTAGAATCTATATAGCATCTGCAGATTGTGGGAGGAGATTCTCTCATATTATATTCCTTCTGTGCTTTAAAAGATTTTACAGGTTGAAGGTTCTAGACAAAGGGAAAGTGCATACCTGAAATCAGAAGATTATTTGTGGCTGATGGTGATGATGATGACAGTATGTGCATGGCCCAGTTTGATGACATAGCATCACTGTCAACAACATTAACATTTGATGGCTTACACACATCTCCCACATGTGAAGTGCCTGAATAGGGAGAGGCTGAAACCCCAACCTCACTAATTTTTGACAGATGTCCTTTAAATGTGAACCACACCGATTCTACATGGGAGTCAAGAGCTCACAAAGGATCTGTAAACTGTACTATATCCCATGTCTGTATACCCTGCAAGAGAAAAACATGGTAGTGTGCAGTGCTACGATGACCCCAGGTCTGTCACTGACCAAAAAATGACACTTGGCATTAAACCGCATATCTGCAGATCAGTATTTGTAGCACAAACAGTAACTATACAGACACTGAGTGTGCTGACATGCACCAGTGGTAGCTAACATGACATTCATTAGTTCATCCTTGCAGTGGAACCATCTTCCAGTGTGATTTTGCAGGTCCTGGTGTCTGTGACCATAGAAGGTTATATATTCATGTTATATGTTCTCAGGCCAGGCATACTCAGATGATTCAATCTATCAATGAGACAGAATCACTGTGACCACATGAGTTACCACACCTGGCTTTGGCTGGTCTCACTTGGTTTAATTTTTCCAAGTCCTTTGGGTTTCTAATACCATTTTGGGAATGGACCCCTTTCCTACATCAAAGTATGATTAAAGTTCATGAAAACAGTATTGTTTCAGTTTTTGATGTTAGCCAAAATTGCTCTTCACAGCACCTGCAATGTGCCCAGAACTGAGTGTAATTCATACAGAGCTAAATGTATCAGTAACATATCTAATACAACTTTGGATACTTTGTTATTAGACCCGTTGTTCCTAGCACTGTTGGGACTGTATGGGTATCCTTCTACATTGCCATCATTCCTGTCGGCAAATCTTGGTATATTATGACTGTGCCTGACTGTATGTAAGACACTATAATCATTGGGTGTAGAAATTTCAAAGATTAATGCTACTTTTATCTACTTTTCATGGACTAATATGTCTGGTTTTCTTGCATCTGTTTTTGAACTGTGGGTAATGGGTGATCCCATGTGATACAAACGTCATTATTTTCTATAATACTTTGTGGTTCATGTTTCCAGTGCTTTTCATCTTATTCGCTATTATAATGTTTGCACAATCCCCAGTGCAACAGTCTTGCCTCATCATTATGCCTTTCAGTATACAGTCCTTCTGCTATTAGTATATCACAACAAGCAACAACATGTGCAACTGTTTCCAATTCTGTTTTACAAAATCTGCATTTGTCTCTTTCTCCCACATGTTGAATAGACTTTGTAAACCAGTGTGAACGTAGTCCACTATCTTGGGCTGCCAATGTTAACCTTTCTTCTTTTGGTTTAAATTCACCTCTCCTTAACTATGCCTCCATTCGATCCTGTACAACATGAGGTTGTTCCACAAGTTTTCTATACTTACAACTATTTTTATGCATTTTCCGCATTTCTTGCATTCTCATTTGATCCTTCACCTTATATTCTTTCTTTTGTTTTTTGGCACATTCACTTGAGTTTTATCTACTTCTAGTTTGATTTCCATTTCTGCTTAATGTTGATATGCTTTTGCTAAACTAAGCAGGAACGTCATCATAGACTTATTCTCCGTATGTCTTAGAACTTTCACTATGTTTGGGTATTGTGAGGTCAACAAATATGCATGCAGTCATACAGCTGCAGACCTATACGTGTAATCAATTTAAAAGAAGCCCATACCTCCTACAGAGCAGGGAATATATACTCTTGGTATGCACTGACTTTTATAAATCATCTGATGAGTAAGAAGCATCCGTCTTCTTTTCTTGTCCAACCTATCCAACACCTTTTGGGGCCAGTCACTCAAGCCAAAACTGTACGTTACGACAGGAAGACCACATTGGTTTATAGCTTGGATTTTGTTCCTAGACGCCAATGCTGTTTTCAGTTTTAATCTAAGTCTTCTAAAATATTCCTTACCAAGTTTTATTTGCATTTGTTCATGTTTTAATGTTAATCCTTCATCAGTTCCCAAATATTTATACACTCCCTCTTGCACAAGTTCTATTATATCACATTCCTCTTCAAAACTGGGGTTTTCTTGGTGCTGCAGTTTTCCTGCTTTAAAGGTTGCTTTTGCACATTTATCAAGACCAAATGACATTGTAATATCATCCGTAAAAGTTTTGACCACTTGCAATTGTGCTTTCAGTTCCTCATCTGCTGAACTATACAGTTTTAAATATCCACACAAAGAAGATGAGAAGTCTTCACACATTTTTGTTTCCTAGGAGTGAAATTGTAGCCATGACCTAATCTGTTAAATAGACAGCTTGAAGGGTTAAGGGCAAGACAAAACAGCAGCGGTGATAAAAAGTCAACCTGGAAAATCTCCTGTTGGATTTTTATCCTGGAATAATGACTAGTCCTTTATCATGACTTAACTGCAAAGTGGTTTGTCACTGTAATGTAATCGATCAGGTTAGGATGTATCTTAAACATTTTTAAGCACTCTTTTATCCATGAATGTGGGATACTTCCAAATGTCTTTTTTGTAGTCTATTTATGCCATACTTAGATTCTTCCCCCTTTTACAGTTCTCCACTATGAGTTTATTTAACAACAAATGATCCTTTGTTGCACAAGACTTTCTTTTATTACCCTTTTGTTCTTTTGCTATGATTGAGGTTTCTGCTAAATAACTATAGACTCTGTCAGCATCAATTCCAGTGTATATTTATAGGTTGCTGGAAGACAAGTTGCTGGTCTATAGCTTTTAGGGTAGCGTGCAGGTTTGCTCTTAAGTAGGAGCATTGTTTTTCCTGTTGTTAACCGGGTTGGTGTCTGTTTAGAGTGCACGTACAAATAATTCTTACTCATGGCTAAATCTTCATGTAAAGATGTTAATACTTTTAACCAGAAGTTAGGCACTGCATCTGGGCTGGAGGGTTTCCAATTAGCAGCTTTTCTTAACTTAGTTTCAATCTCTCTGGCTGTTACTGCATCCCATTTCATACCCTGTACCTTTAAACTTCTTATTCTTTCTTTTACTGCTTTTATCCATTTAGCATCTTTGTTCTGTTCCACGGGATCTTCATAGGTATTTCTCCAAAATGCATCTATTTCTTGTTTTTTTGGTGGTGTTTCAATTTCTTTTGCCTTGTTTCCCAATTCTCTATAAAACATTATGGGTCATCAATGAATTGCTTATTTTAAGTTTTTTCTGCTTATGCTGACATTTTGCGTTTATTATTTGTGATAGTGCATGATAGATCCTGATCTGTACTAATACTGCACATTGCTTTTAATATTTATGTGGCCACTGATGTCTCTCAAGATCCATTTATGGGATGCCTCACCAGGTTGCTTCTCCTCTGCCCCGATTTTCTATGCTGTCATTATCCCATGTGGGCAGATGGAGTGCAACGCCTATATATGTTTCCTGTAATGTCCAAAGAAGCCTTGCAAATGATGGCTGCTGACATGGGGCATCCCATAAGGGTGCAGACAAATACTCCTGTAGTTCTACACCATTCTTGGCCATGGAGTGATCGAAAATACAAGATCACAGGTCACTACATTACAAATCAACAGTGTTCCCCACATGATAGCTCCAGTTTGCCTCTAGAAGATGTCATCACTTACTATTCACAACTTGCATCAGACTAAATGCCTACCACATCCACCTCCTAAGACTGTACCAATATACTCATGCCTATGCAAAGGATGATGATGCTAATGACTGTGCCCTGTCCACTCAATGATCTGAGTGTGTGATGTGATTTCTGATGCAAAGTGTGACCAGTCCATGCACTGTACAGCATAGCCTTGGTTTGATAATGTATCATTTTATTATGTGTTGCTGTGTCACAGCCCGGTAGCTGTGAACTAGATGCTGCCTATTTGCCAGTACTATAATGTACTGCACTGACTTCTACCATGTATGAGGTTACACTACTGCCTGTTCCTTCTCTGTCTGCCTCCTCTGCTCCATTTCAGCAGCTCCAACAGCCATGGTAGGCCAAGCTGGTATGATTTTCTGCTGCCTTTTGCTGCTTCTACACAACCATATTGCATTGTGTAGACTAAGAAATATGTGTCTGTATATGATAATAAATATCACAGTACTTCACTGGATGCATCTAAGCAGCAGAAGTATCCTTTAAATTAATCAAGAATCCTTTTCACAATGTTCTCTGCCTCTGTGTGTACTGTACTGAAACTTATCTTTACCATGGGCTGGGTGTGGGGTTGATTATGGGTCATCATCAGCGAATATCCAGCACATCCAGTATCCCCTCCAACACACACTTGTTCTGATACTTTTATATGTGGGCTGCTACAAGACTGCATGTTGGCATTATATAGTGAGCCCTGTGCCGATTTGCATGTGCACTTACCAAGCAGATGCCCCTGTGGAAAATTACCCACATGACATGTTGGTAAGAGTCAGACATGTGCCAGATAAGAGAATTATGGCAACTACCACTGGCGGTACATAGACACATTATAGATGATACCTTGTACAATGTAAACTATGTAATAATCCACCTATGAACCATGCAACTTATTTACCCTTAAGTAACCCACCCATAAAACTTTACTGTTATGCCATATACACACACACACACACACACACACACACACACACACACACACACACGCACACACACACACACACGCACACACACACGCACACATCCATACAGACACCCTCACACCCCCCACACACAATACACAACCATGCATACCCCCACACACCTACAGATACACCCACACATTTCCCAGCATCTTTTCAGCTATAAATATTCCTCTGCCTATCCAATACTATCTTCACCTAACTCAACCTATAAAGAAAAAACTACCAGTGAGTATCCTGCCTATTTTACCATCATGTATAAAGGTCCTGAACATTTAATCTTGAACATTTAGTCAAGAAAGTTCTTCTTGTTTTATTACCTCGTGCAACCACATTATTTAATTCACACTTCTTGTATGCCAAAGCCATAAGATCGCCACCTCAAATGAAACTCCAAGCACCGACCTAAATTTAAATTTCTGACTCTAATCTTATTGTCAAACAGATGTAATAAAGGCCCACATTTTAATAAACATCTCTGTGTGGAAGATGTATCTAGTTAATCACTGTATATTAATCAGATCAGATAATGGTAGTAGAAATAGCAAACCTAAACTCGTCCTAAGTCAAAAAAATAATACAAAATATATAATTTGAAATATTGTACAGAATTACTAAGTATTCAAAAGTAATCCAAGCAGTGTAAGCAGTCTGTTTCCAGTCAAAAATCTTTTAAGTGCACAGACAAGCAATCCAAGTAAAACAAAAATAACAAAAATAGCAGCGTAATAGTTAGTTTAAATCTAGCACTTGTCAGACCCAAATGTAAAGGATTAATTCTGATAAAACCTCCTGCTCCTCTGTTTCCATTGACTTTTTGAATGCCCCAGAAGATTATCATTTGGGACTTGTTGCTTCAAGCGAAGGTGTAAAGGGATTTCAGCAGTCGGTGTATTTGGTACTTTCACAGTTTGCTGTGAATAAGCATTATTAAAGGAGTTTAGAGTTATCCTAAATCTCAACAGATATTTGAAAATTACTTTGACCTCTGAGGAAGACAAGCTTCATTCTGCACATAACAGTGTAACTCCTGATTAATAAGCTTCAGCCTAATTATTATTACATGAAGAACATCACATGAATTGAAATGTCAGACTCGAGAGATGCAGTACATTAATTAAATTATGGAAGAAGCTGCTAACATTTACATATTTTAAATGACCCCTGTTACCGCCCGTATCAAACTATTGTTACAAGACATAGTTTTAGGGGAAAGTCATTATCAAAAACATTTTTATTGCATGAAAGTAATAATGATTGCTCAGCTATATATGATTTATTCTAGTTACAGCTGATATTCTTATACAGGCAATATCCATTTCAGAAAATGTCTTGTTATATCGCTAAACAATATTTTAACCTGAAGATAGCAGTGTTAATTTTATATATATATATATATATATATATATATATATATATATATATATATATATATATATAGTGTTATGATTACAATAGTTTATATTTACCAGTTCCTTAGCTATCAGCAAGTCTGGAATCTAACATGTTTTCCACACATACATAAGTTTTGCATGTTGGGATAATCATACAAAAAAAAATTCTGAAAAGAAAATGTCTAATAATAGTGAATGACATCCCTGCACTCATGTAGACTTATTGGACTTTTGTTGAGAGACTACAATAAAGTATTTTGAGCCATTAGTACAAATTAATTCATCAAAAGAGCAAAACTGGTTGCTGGAGACGAGAACAGAAAAAATATCAAAAACAGAACCACAGAGTATTAATTGCAAAAAAAAAAAAATGTGTCTCAGAAATATACTCCTAGTCAGAATTATTACAATATCGGAGATATTAGTTATACAACCACTGCAGATTCACTAACCATGCATGTCACAGAATAAGAGTGAGAGCATCAGTTTTTATTTTTGTCATTTTATTTTTGCACTCAACAGGACTTGGAGCAAATTTAATTGCTTTTGGTAAAGGACCAGCAATTTTGCAGTGTCCAGGCTGTCCATAATGGTGTTGGCAGTATCCTCATGAATGCATTACAGCATATTAAATAGTGCACTGTGTGTAGCAGACTGTTCCTGGATGAGACTTCTAGATATCTGATGATTTATCTCCTATGTCATAAATGACAGACTAACAGTAACTTGTCCTGTATTCAGTAGCTAGGGGGTATTTGCTTGCCACCCGAAGGAATATGACTATCATTTTGGCATTTACTGCATAGGTATGACTATGCATTTTCACCATTTTGTTTCTGTGAGAGACCCTTCACAGAGAGACCCTTCTGTGTCAGATGTATTTTCTACTATGAAGCAGTGTGCAGTCATCTACCAAACCAGTCTGTCAGCCATTTTGTGCTTGTGCACACTTGTACTTGGCCTGTTTAGATGCCAAACAAGAGTGGGCTAGGACTGAGCCCTGTAGGACCCTGTGGGGCGACAGGCTTTGAGTCTGACATAGCTTCTGACAACTCTGACCCTGTGGGACCCTGTCCCTCCAGCGGAGTTCCAACCCATCTTGGCAGTGTATGGGTTAACATTTGGCACATTTGGGATTTTGTTTGATACCAGGTGAGGTATTTGTATCGAAGTAGTTAAGGCCTCGGCCAGATCCAGGTAGGTTGTGTCAGGTGCCATCAATGGTCAATGGTGACTGTGGTGACTGTTTGGTGTCAAGTTTAAAAGGCAAGATCTGCCTCTGCCTTTGACAAAGCCAAACTGGATCAAGGTCTGCAAAGCAATCTCTGTCTTTATTTTTGTTTAGTTATTATGATCCCTCTGATCCTCTTTACGAATGGGCTAATCCTTCACAAAGCTATAGGTCAGGTGTTTCCGTCGGAAGCTACCGCCCCGCCTGTGTCACGGGGACCACAGTTGCACTCCTGGGTACATGTATTTCAGAGTGCTGTTGTGAGTTGTGACAGCAACAGGCACCCCGGTTTGCTAACATATAGTGATATGAAAGCATAAAAAGTAATGGAAACCCCAAAACTGCTTTACACACAGGGAGGGCATTTCTGGGGGTTTCATCCGCATGATTTCTCTTTCCCAAGGGAATGGTATCTACTCAACCAGTACAGCCACAGGCTTCTCCTCATGTTTCTCAGTACATGCAGTGTCTTTGTAGAGTAATTCCCCATCCTGCAGTGAGGCGTACACAAGTGTTACTCTGTCCTCTAATTGAGACACATGCCTACACATCTTACTGTCATTTCCAGACACACACAGTCTCTTCGCAGAGTAATTCCTCATCCTGCAGTGAGACGTACATACGTGTTACTCTGTCTTCCTATTGAGATGCATGCCTATACATAGTATTATCATTTCCAGACAGACAGAACACTTTCATGAAGACAATAATACACATGACAAGGTTACACATGTCTCATGCAGGATAAGGGTGTAAATGCATCAAATGCCTTCCTATGCAACCTTATCTTCTCTGGCAACAGTATTCTGTTTCACTTCTAATTTGTCCAGAAAAAGAATGATAGATTATATTTACTTTGCTAGAATGCAGACAGTACATGTAATAACTAAGTGTGAAAACTCTGATGATATGTACTGCTAACCTGCTCTGAGACAAGGGTAAGATTTATCAGTCCAGCATTGACACCATCACCACTGCACAGTATTGTAAGTTTAGATATATGCTAGTGAACAAAATGGTGTCAATACACCAAACTCTACAAATGGATACTGCCTGTAATTTACTGTAATTTCGCATTTTGCATTCAGTTATGTGCATGTATATGCTGTGCTTCTTGCTGGGCTGAACCAGTAAAATGGTCCACTAAGGCCAGTGTTCTCCCCCAGTTACCAAAGTTAAATAAATAAATGTATGTATAGTTTGCATACTAGGTATGAAATAAGGGGACATTGCAGGAATGTCTATGAATCCCATAATTCTGGAGCCTTTTCACACAACAGGTGCAAGAGATCCTGATCTTGTATATGAAGTCCCTTGGCCGATGCACAAGAGCTATAGATGAATGCATGCTGCATAGCTGAGCTTTATACTTATTCTAAATGTGAATTGTGAACATTAGTTTTGGTATCCTGCAAGGAAGAAAGGACACCTTAACACCCGAGCAATAGAATTGCTACATGATGTGTGAAGGAGAAAAATGTGTTTTCATAGTAAAATAGAATATTTATTTGCCAGCTTGCAACTAACAAAAATGTGTAGATAAAATAATTCACTTAAAACTGCAAAGTGTCTTTCCTTAACCATGCATGATCTCTAAGATGAAAAGACATAATTTTGAATTTCTACACTAGACAACGTTTGAACAAACTTATGTATTCTAGCTCTGCATTAAAAGGGGTTATGCCAAGCAAAGTCAAATGTACAATCTTTAACATTGATGAATGCTTATCTCTCAAATAACACGGCCACTAATATTTCTCATAAACATGCAAGCACTTGTTTACCTCCACAGTGTTTTTTTTCCCAACCAGGTGTATTTATAGGTATAATTATCACAATAATATTTGTACCCATTGAAATTCAACACTGATGAGGCTGGTAATCTGTTTGTAAGCAGCCAGTAAGCAGCATTCTATTCAATCCCCTCCTGGCAGTTACTTATGCAAGGTCATCATTGTTGCTTCACTAAATATTTCCTAAATGAGGCAAATGTTTTTTGTTTTTTTTTTTATCTTCATCACAAGCACCACAAGCTGCACCTGCTGGGATATTATGATGGACTCTTCAATAAAGGTGATGTTTGTTATGATCTTGGCCAGAGGCTACATGGAGCTACATGCATCCTGTGGTCAGTGCAAACATCATTATGTTGACCTGAGCTGAGAGATGCCTGAATTACTGCAGGACAGGGAAGCACAGAAGCAATCACAGTGAGTAGAGATGTTTGCTGTCATCATTATCTGAAACTTAAAGAAGTCTCAATGGGAACCGATCTATAGATTCTATTACTTAGGTACCAAATAATTACAATACTATCTAAATACATAAACACACCGCTATTACAACTTCAGGCATAAAAATAATTTACATTTGGCTTAAATGCAATACTGTTATGTTTTATATATCATGGCATAACATGCAATAAAATACTGATTTTCATTTTCATGAAAATCCAGAATGTAGTGGCTCCTTTGCTTTTGTGGGTAGGAGTACAATTTAAGAATACACGTATTACAGGATAGGTTGAAATCAACATTCTATGAGAACTTCATACAAAAATGTTAAACCATTTTGTACATGTATATGTTTATATACAGTCAGGAAAATATCTAAAGACACGCTAGTTTTGGGGCAGTTCTAAATGAGATAAAACACAGATGTTGAACTGGTTACATTTTCAGCTTGCTAAATGGTATCAAGTTTAGTTATTCAGTTGAAGAGATTGAAATTGGGACAAGACCTATTGTGTATTTAAGAAGATTTAGAACAGATATGTATAGATTTATTGCAGGAGTAAAATAACACAGAATATGAAAGTATATATTTTGAGATACAGACCTAAGATATTTAATTTTCTTTACTTGCTTGCTTGAAATAATATGTTCAGTTGACTTGACTCTTCTACTGCTATACTGTTATATAGCTAAGTGACTTGAAATGCTGTGCTTTAAAGATAATTAATGAAACATTTTCACCTGTGCTAATACCTGAGCATAGTCTAATATAAATGCTTCAAAACTAGATATAAGTGACAAAAGACATAGGCTAGAAAGGCATCATAAGTGCTGAAGAAACAGAACACAGCCCTAATTCTTTCCATGAAAAACAAACATATAACATACGGGCTCTTTTTTTCCTCCACACAATTCACATTTTGAGGTATGTTAATAGACATAACTTGTACAGCATGTGAAGTTTGGAGCTGTTATACCACTTTAATTGCTGCTATCTTTTATTTAAATGATAGAAACCTATGTAGCAAGTCTTCTTCTATTTAAAACAAACCCACTTCTCTTTCCATCCTTTTCCATACTGACTGTAATATCATTCGTTCCTATTTTCTCAGCTTCCTTTACTTAGTATAATAGCACCATTGTAACCGTCAATGAGCAACATGACAGGATGTGCTGGTTCATCAATGTTTCACCCAAGTATAAACCCACCATAGTCCCCATGGGTCCTTCAGACCCCTTACATTACATCTGCTCTTTCAAAGCCAGCATGAAATCTACTACTTCTGTACAGCTTTCAGCTTTTCCAAGTGTTAGTTCACCTTCAAATATTCTTTCATAACATTACGCTGTTTCACAAACCACTATTCATATAATGAAATCCTGAACAAAAAAATTCATTTTTTTATAACGGTTGCATACAGCAGTGGTAAATATTTAGAAAATGATACTTTGATTATATCTTTTTGTATTGTCCTTGCAATACAATTATCTTTTTTAACAACTTTGTCTGATTCATTCACTTGTAATACACCCATAAGTATATTACATTATGAGTTGCTGCTCCTATCACTGTATTAATGTAAACAGTTGCATTTCTCTGACACATTTAAATGATTTTATCTCATGTCTGCTTGATAAATGCAGTTTGTGACAAACTAAGGTGTCCCGGTCCCTTGAGTAAGGGGTAAAGGGGTATGGGGAGGGTATAGTGGTAGAAAGGAAGGTAAGAATTGTAGTTGGTTAGGATAGTGGGTTTGTGGTGGTGAAAGGCTTAAGGAGAGAGGGAGATGTAAAAGGAAGTGAGGTAGGAGTACGTGGGACTTCTGACAGTACTAAGGGTTTGGGATTAGAGGAAGTAGGCACATTTGGCATGAGTTGGTGTAGTGACACCCTCACACCCAACGACCTGTTTTATATATGGATGGAAGATGTGGGCAATTTGAAGACTTGAAGGCTTTTTTAGAGTAAAGAATTGTTATTGGGTTTGGCAGCCATTCTTTTTTTAGTTTAGTGTCGCCTTCCTTTTGGGGTGAAAAAAGGAAAAGAAAGAGAGAGAAGAGTGATACATCATTTACATCACTTGTCTTATCTCGCAATGATTAAATGATTTTATTTTAGGCAGAGGAGGAGGTATGCATTACGCCTTTAGATGATGTTAGAAAGTTGATTAGGAATTTAGGAACCAGGGTGGGGTTAAGGTCGAGACATTGAGTGGCTTTTCAATTGCTGCCATTATAGAGGAGATTGGCCACTATTGGGAAATGCGGTACTAGATAAGTACTACTTTGATAAAGCTATGTCATTGTCCACTTCTGTTCCCCCTTCTAAAGGCTTTAGTATGGATGGAGGGGAAATTTGGGTAAATTTTATTTAGGGGTGGTGTGTGTCCTGGGCTTGTGTTAGGGGCTTAGGTGGGTGGGGGGTTGTTACATGAAGGTGGTTATTGGTTTATGGTTTTGGTATGGTGGTGACGTTGGTAGGTACGCTGCCTCTTTATGTGGGTGAGTAGGTACACTGCCCCGGTGAAGAAGGTATCAGGGTGAGTTGGTATGCTGCCTTGAGTTAAAGTTCGTCCAGGGTGAGTGGTGACGCTACCCGGATATCATCGTTGCTGAAGAAGATAATTAATGTTGGTTTTTGTGCACATAGTTCATTGTATAATACAGTTTAATAAAAGGTCATCAAATGTTTTTATGTGTGTGGTGTGGTTATTTAAAGGGGGGACGAGACAAATAACTTTTCTTTCATATTTTATATTAGGTGCTGTGATTAAACAGTATTATGAGCTTTGTTATTACTTTCTCATTTTGCTCTGCTTCTTATAAGCTCTCTAATACAGTACACACCTTGGTTTTCTGATTCTGTCAGTATTTCAGACCTTGGAAGTGAGTCCAACAAGAAAGGTTTTATGCTACTCTAAACTCTCGAATGGATCGGAAGCCTGGAGACCGGTCACCTGAATACGACTTTGTTTATGAACTAAGAATTATCACACGTAATTATGGTACTGAAGTTTAATTTCCATTTTTCCTCATACAGATCTAAATCTCATAGCAATAGGAGCTGTTAAGTAAAAACATTCATATCTAAGCATATGCAATGCAGAAAATGGAATCTTGAGCCAGTAATTTAGAAAAGATTTATTCCAGATATGTTTTGTCCTGTTATTTATAGAACTGATTGCGTTTGGTAATATGTGTGAGTTCTGAAGGTTTTTCTAATAATTTATTAAAAACATAAATTAGCTTATACGGATATTTGTGAACCTTCCTCAATAGCAACTTTAGCCACAAGAGTATAGATAAAGACTACATGCAAGGATAATTTACAGCAGCCAGACATCCTGAGGAAATAAATCTCTGGAAGGAAACTGGTGTTCTGTGAAGAAATGTACATGAGAATATGACACTCCTTATAGTTAGCAGCCATTGATGGGAAGTCAGGACCTTGGAACTAACCTACCTTACAAGCCTAGTGTTCAGGATTAATACAAGTTTCACAGGACAAAACCATCGAAATTAGCATTCAGCAAGCCCATGAAAGCAACCATACTGTACAGTATAACTTAAAGGTGAGAACAACTGAAAGGGCAAGTGAAGAAAGCCTGAAATATAAAAACAAGCATCTTAATTTCTCTGTTCTTTATAGATCATAATATTACTTTATGTTTCCTTACACTTTCATATTGTTCCAACTTTGAATGGCAGACATGCATGTGCTGTCATGAAATAGAAATCTCAAGCCTCTCAAATAATGTATGCGCCACTCTTGAAATATTTCAGTAAAGATCCTGGCATAGATCACTTGAAATGTGTATTAAGACCAGTGTAGTGAGAAGATCAGACACTAAACAAGCCATATTCATCTGAAGAAAGACAAATATGGTGTTTGGTTCACAATTCACATTACTTGGTATCTTCCAAAACAGGAAAGCAAAGATGCCACACAATCTGCTGCATACTGACAATAAAAAGTAACTTGTGTGTTAAATACCTGATTTTGCAAGGTAAATGACCACTCATTGTTAATATCAAAATTTCTGAAGTTTTTGAACCAAAGCAGAAAAATGTGTTCTGTATTAATATGATGCTATAACAGCTCAGTTATTATGGGACTGGAACACTTTCAGAAATTATATTCTTGGAAAGCAGGTGTTTTGTTTGAGATCATAATCGGGAGCATAAATCCTGCTGAGCTTATAGTACAAGTGTTGATAAAAAAACAAAAGTGTCATAAATCTTTCAGGGCTCAAACTTTTGAGGGCAGCCAAAACCAAAAAAAAAAAAGTTAAGACACTTTAGCTTCTGATATTCTATCTTGTATTCTGTTATAAAATTTATATTTGACAGCATGAACAAACAGGGGAGTCAAAAGCTACCAAGTTGTAGGTTTACATTTTTGTGAAGAGTTTCCTTCTGAAATCCGAAGAACTGTTCCAAGTCAGTGAGCATTTAAACTACTTTCCTCTTGTTGATTTGAAGTAAGCTCTCCATCCCTACCCCATCCTTCTGTAGTTGGATGTGGGTCCTTTTTGTCAAATTTTTTGTCTTCAGATGTTCAAGCAAATCATGGCCAAATCCACCACATCGTCTGACAAAGATATAACAATATAACTCTCTACAGCTCTCAGCTTGGCTGTTGCTAGTTGTTTTAAATACTCCCATGACTTGACCACTTTAAAACTCAATGTTAACAGGACCAAAATACTGTAACTTACAATAGAGCTTCACATCATGCCATGCTGTGAGTAGGATTATCTGTATAGTAATAGACAAATGTACATCAGGATGTGGTTTATGCCATGGTGCTACTTACCATCAGGAAGCATCAGCATGACCTAGCCAATCAAAACATTCCCCTAGCCACCTCTTCCTGTCCCATACTCTATATCTACAATACCTGTGGCACCATTTTTAAATGATCTCCCCAGCTCCTTGGGTATGACTGCGTGTGTGCTTGCCAGTAATCCTGTTCAGATTTTCTCTGCCAAAGTGTTATTCCTATGGGTATTGTTCTTGTTTATAATGTAAAAGTGCTGATTTGTTAAATATGATTGCATTCCTAGCTTTACTGCAATTGTTTTATCGCTATTGCTGTATGTTTGCTATTTTATACCTCTAAAGGTTTTTCTATGCAATAAACAGTTGGCAGCGTATTACCTGCTCTACCTATAATTACCCAGATTATAGTACATGCTCATAGCATGCTCTACTGCCCCATTTAGTCCCCTTATATTATTTCCTGGAAACCAAGTCTCTCCTAAGAGAGCCCTCAGTAGTGGTCTGCTTGTTATCCAGACATCTGTTATTCTAAAAGTGTATTAATTCTGGTTTAGGCACTTGGGCTTCAGGCCAGTTATTTTACATTAGTTTGTATGCTTGTTGTTTGTTTGCTTGTTATTTCACTGAAATGCTAATTCCACGCTTTTCAGCACTTCTGTGGATCCCTAGTGATATCTGCATTGCTTACTGTACTTATTTCCTTGTTTCACTGAAAAGAAAGTTACTATTTGTCATTTTTGCATTTAAGTTACCTGTAACACATTGCATTGAAGTTACCTGGCACTTACTCACTAAAGCAATTATATAAGTCAGCACTAAAATTAAAAGCACTACACCCTCACAAACTCCTTGAGTACCTTGTTCCCCATTGGCCCTTTTCAATTATAAAGGAATTCCCAATACTATTCTAGCAAGACCAAAGGTCAGTTGTCAATCTCCTCTCGGTCCAGCTGGTGAATCTGGGAATCTTGAGGCAATGTTACAACTGCCTCATGTACACAGACAATCCTCTCCTCCTCCCAACAAATTCCAACACATGTGAGAGATGCAACCATATAGCCAAACTGGAGGCTAACCTCTCTCAACTCAGTACTGGCGTAACCAGTCAGGAGGAGAAGGAAACCACACTCACTACAATTCCAGTCTCACATAGACCTACGACAGCAAACCAAACACATAAATACACAAAACAGTCACAGCCCTTAAGGCTAAAAAACACACCTGAAACACTTGTAATAGGTGATTCTCCAAAGCAAGTACAAATATGACTCAGTCATTGTCCATACTGGTGTGAATGACCTGAGTATGACCCTGACCTTGAGTAGCATCTTACCCTCACCAAGAATGATGCAATGCCTGTCAGCCTGGGATGATATGTATCACCCCTGGGACTTCGGATATTGGCAAAGGCTCTTGCTTCAGGCCAGTTATTTAGGCAAGGCTCAAAAGACAAACCTACCTCCATAGTTATCACAAGGGATAAGAAACTAAGAGTAATGCTACTCTCAAAACTCTCCTTAGCATGGAGAACATCGATATCTATGCAGTAACAGAAACCTGGTTCAAGGCTCCCGAGAGCACCCCAGCACTACCAGGTTATACCTCATACCATCAAAGATACCCACACCTCCAGGTTGGTGGCACAAAGAATCAGAGACTATCCATGTGCAACTAACAGTGGGTAAAACTGCCTTCCAGTTTATAGCCTGCTACAGACCACCCTCCCAAACCCAGGAATCCCACTCGGCCTTCCTGAGAACACTGGAAAACATGAAGGCCTCTCCAAACACCATTATAAAACATAGACTGGGAGTATTACTCTAGCTCCAACACCCTAACCCAAAGGTTCCTAGAATTTATAAACTCAAATGCTATGGAACAACTTGTTAACACTCCCACAAGAGGGGAAAACATACTGGACCTGATCATCACCAACATGGGGACTCTATGCTCCAGACCAGAAGTGTATCCCTCACTGGTAAGATCAGACCATAAACTAATCTCACTGGATATTCACATCCCCCCACTCCTGCCCAGAAAACCACAGTGAAAAACTTCTCTAAAGCAAATTTCACACTCCTCAAAACCAAAGTGGAATCCTTCAAAGCCCCCAAGCCTGTGGAAAATATGGCCCAGACCGCATTCTATGAACACCTTCAGGAATGCATGGATCATCACAATCCCAAATAAAGCCAAGACCCAATCCTCCAAGGCAGGCGTCCTGTCTGGTGGACCCCAGCCATAAACAAGCTATACAATAAGAGGGAGCTACTACATGATAGAGCAAAATCCCAAAGGGAAGGCATCTCTGATCAGCATTAGCAAAACACTACAGGCACTCATAAAATCATCTAAGGTCAGCTTGAGAGAAATATTGCACAGGACACTAAGGATAATCACAAGGCTTTCTTTAGTTATGTTAGGAACCTGGGTGGGAATTCCCAGATATGCTCAGAATTAGTCCAAATTGACAAAAATACATCAAGCACAGACATTGCCAACATCCTAGCTGACAGGTTCAAAGGGCAAATATCTATCCCAGCAGAGTGCTGCCCCCCCTGACATCTCAGATGCTCAGGTTGTCCAAAGCAAAAAACACAGCATCAATGGGACCAGACGGTGTCCCGGGCTGAGTCCTACATGAACTCCAAGAAGAGCTAAACCCAAACATAAAACTACTGTTCAATCTTAGCCTTACTACAGGATATGTACCCAAAGAGTGGCGTACAGCAACAGTGGTCCCTCTCCACAAAGTTGGTGCCTCAATGGATCCTGGAAACTATCACCCCATAAGCCTGACTAGCTTGGTCTGCAAAGCTATGGAAAGGATCATCATGGACCTCATAAATAAAGATATTGGGGACCTACAGACACTGGATCCTACCCAGTTCGGCTTTGTTAAGGGCAGATCCTGCCTCTTAAATCTGGTCGATTTCTTTGAAACAGTCACCAAGGCCATTGACGAGGGGAAGGTGGTCCACACAGCCTACCTGGACCGCGCGGGGGGCCTCGATACAATACCCCACTTGGGCATTATAGATAAGCTCACCAGCTTAAATATAAACCCCTATGTCACTAGATGGGTTGCAAACTGGCTCAAGGACAGAACCCACATGGTTAGAATTGCTGGAGCCATGTCAGACTCCAAACCAGTTAAAAATGGCGTCCCACAAGGCTCAGTCCTGGGACCTCTTACAGGCAAACATGGAAGGACTGTGGCTGACCAAGTTCGCAGATGACTGCAAACGCCATAATCGACTCTCCAGCCGACACAAGCATCCTCCAAGGGCCTCATAGAAACAGACAACTGGTGCCAGAGCCAAGGCCTCAAGCTAGCCAAAAGTGTATAGTCATCCCCTTTGGCAAAAACAAAGTGCCCACAAATTACCACATAGGTGGTAATCCATTAAGTACAGAAGAAGTAATTAGGTACTTAGGGACCCAAGTTGATAGCAGTCTCTCATTTGACAACCACATGGCCAAAGTGGTTAGAAAAACATTTTATATAGCCCACTTAATCATGAAGGGATTCACATCTAGATCAGGGGAGGTCATCGTGCCTCTTTACTCATCCCTCATCAGGTCCATAATTGAGTACAATGCCCCTTTTGGGATGTACCTTACCAGACACCTGCAGCAACTGGAAAGACCCCAAAAGTACCTCACCAAGAGGATCAAAGGGCTCAAACAGATGCCATATACTGCCTGGTTAAAGAAACTCCAGCTCTACTCAGTGGCATACCGCCTGCTCATAGGTGATCTGTGCCTGACGTATAAAGCCATGTCCAACCCGGAATTAATGCACATGCTGCACCTCAGAAAATCCAAATCCCATCGTCAAGAGACTTGAACCTCAGCACTGAAATAAATAGGACATGCTGGAGGGACAGATTCATAACCCAGAGGCTCCCTTCACTCTGGAATAAAATCCCAGTCCAGGTTAGGCAGAGTCCCTCGTTGACTCTCATCAAGAGGAATCTTGATGAGTGGATGGGAGATCGTAGGTTTACCCCGGGTATCACTTCTCTGTCTGTTAGACAGAGGCATAGTATACTAACCTCGAAAAAGGGCATAGCAAAATTAATTTAAAATGGGTGGCGAAAGCCAAACACACTCTGGCTAGGCTTATAAATGCCCTAGTGCAGATAGCCTAGTATGAACCTATGAACCTATGTCCTTATGGTTGTAATAAGGTATCTTAAGTTTGCGATCACTGCTCAAGACTAATTGTACCTATTATATTACAGTAATACTCTGCTCACAGAGACAAACTGTTGTTTTATACCTCATTATTATCTGCAACTGTGGGAAAATACGCAATCAGTGTGGATATTTCTAGCAAACAGTCATTCGTGCTTTTTTGAATTACTTTTTAAGCAGTTAAATGCTTACAAATATCCATATAATATCCCATTAGAAACTTTACTGCTGCACGCACTCACAGAGCTCCCAGCAGTATTCTCTTTAATTGGCTCAGAACTAAACCTAAGATAGTGACACTGGAGCTCTTAGGGAGTCTCCCACCTCTGGAACTGTTAGGTGCCATAGCTAATAATGCGGTAACCCTTCTGGTTTCCTAATATTGTTACCTGTCCTATACTACCTAGTTTTTGTTATGACATATTTGGTTTTATTGACTGGCTGGTAACAAGTGTGAATCATAGCCCACAAACATGATACTGTCAACAACACTTTTACAGGGTTTATGGTCTATTATACAATATAAAATTGCAGTTTAGCTGTATGTCTTTGATTGACTCATGCTTACACCACATGTTCTAAGTGTATCTACTTAATCACATACAAATTGTTTGTTCTAGGGTAGACTGTATAAAATATGATTGTATTTACCAATTATGCCTTTCCTCTGTAGAATGTGTAGTTGTATTCTACTTTGCACTGTCCAATATCCTCTGTAGAGCTATTGTTTTTGGAAACAACAATAATGTTTAGTTTTGTATGACCAGTCCTTATCTCTCGTCATATTCTTTCTTTTGTAGCACATTCTTTCTCTCATTACAGCTTCCATGTGAATATTAAATGCTGTGCCCCCCCCCCCCCCACACACACATCTACACTTCTGTGGGCAGACCAGTGATTCTCCTCAAAGGACATGCACCAGAAACAACCTATCTACCTTGGTCTACCTACCTACTCTCTACCAAGTGTGTATTGTGTGTATGTTCTCAAAGTGTTTCTGTTCTTGCCAGGGTGTTTTTCTAACTTTTATAAGTATTTTGCCTACGACTTGTACACTAGCAATCCCAAAGCAGTCTCCTACTCCTGGACCTTTCCTCCTCCACAACCCCCACCCCCATCACCTGAATTTCTCTCAATAAGATATCTCACAATTCACAACGAAATGGCGGCACATCCCCATTCTCAATCAACAGTACATTGTTTATATACTACTATGCTGCTGCACTGCTTCACTCTTTTTCAGTATAATTATTCCCCTTTTTGTTCTTTCCCTGGCTGTTTTTATCCACAATCCCTGAAAAGAACCCCCACTGTTTTCACTTCTTATTTCACTCACATGGTGCCTGCCTGCAGCTTTGTGTATATCACAGTGTTTGCATCCTCACTGATACTTTTTTGTTGAATTTCTCATACTCCCATTTCTCCTTCTCTGCTCTACCCACTATGTTCGCCCTACAGGCTCACTCCACTCCCCTACCCTGTCCCCATTTTCCACCCATCTCTACTACCTGCACATTTATAGCCACACAAACCCGTCCTTCCAACCACCACCTTCCAATCACATATGACCTTCAGTACCAACCCACCCACTTCCAACCTGATTAATACTCCACCCACTCTAGCAAAATGCCCACCATCTTTTCACTCACTATAATATAAAGTAGAAACTAATCTGTCTCACCTATCTTACATATATCCCTAACACACACCTTACTTCTCACTCACATGCCCCTTCCACAGACAACCAAACTCCCACCCCAGCTTACACACTCTTTCTCCTGAACTCTTTTCTTCCAGCCTAACCTATCTAGTCAAACCCAAACTACTCCCCACCCTAACCTCCCTGTACTCTGATTTTAATTGTCATACCAGAAAATCACTCCCGCTACATAATCCAAACTCCCTCTCCCCAATACACCACCTCATACAACTCCTCCACCATATCTCTCTCTCACTCTCCGGCGACATCCACCCTAACCCCGGACCCAACTCCACTATACTCATAAGCCACACCACTCAACCCCAACCACCTAAGTCCATCCGTCTGACTACAGTTAATGTACAAAGCCTTAGGAACAAAATCCCTAACCTCCATGTGTGGCTTTCCCATAACCACTCCAACTTAACCGCCATCTCTAAGACTTGTCTTAAATCTTTCATAAAAGATAATGAATTTCTCCCACCAGGTTACTAAATCCTTCGCAATGACAGCACTCACAGAAAAGGAGATGGAGTAGCTATTATCTACCCCTCCTCCCATACCCTAACTCCTTAGAGCAACCACATCCCAACCTTTGCCAATACTGAAATTACAATAGGTCTATTAAAAATAAACAACTAAAAGTCCATATGCTTCAGTGCCATCTATATTCTCCCAGGTGATAACATCAAGGCACTTGAAGACATCCTCTCCTGGTTTTCCTCCAACATCAAAAAATTAAATCTATATCCTCAGTGATATGAACATTAACTGGGCCTCTACTAACTCGGAAACCCCTTCCCTCACAATCAATCTGTACAGCTTCTCCCAACTTACAAACTCTCCAACCATACCAAATAAAGATGGTACCTCCAGCACCATCATTGATTGGATCCTAACAACTCATCCCAAAGTTCTCTCTAATGCTGGAATACTACCAGACCCTCTCAGTGACCACTTACCAGCCTTCACCGACCGTCTACCCTCTCCTGTACAAAAACAGCACCACTACACTCAAACCCACAACCTTTCCTCTTTCAACCCTCAAACTTTCATAAAATGTCCAAAGCATACTGACTGGACCCCTCTAAAAACCCTTCCACTAGATAGTGCTGTATCTTATTTCAACCAGTCATTCCTCACCCTTCTAAACCAGCAAGCTCCCCTTAGGACCAAAAGCATCAAAACCAATCCCCGCCCCTAGATATCAAAAGAAAATAAACTTACTATACACCAGCGAGACAACAAATGAAAATAATATAAAAAAAATTAAAACTTCCTCCTAGAATTTAAGCAACTTCGGAACTCCACAAAAAAACTAATAACAAAAGACCGCAAAACCTACTACTTCGAACTCCAATCCATGCACTCATCCAACCCTAAAAGATTTTGGGACACTATCTCCTCAATTCTCCACCATAGTAACAAAGATATCCCCTGCCCAAACCCCAACCTCACTGTCCTAGATAATGCCACCCAGTTCAACTCATTCTTCATAAATTGTATTGCAAAGCTATTCACGTCCTTCCCTCACCCCCCAACCAACCCCATCCCCCAACCACCCACATCCCTCCTCCTCCTTCAGCCTAACACCCATCCCCACAAGTACAATAAAAAGACTTCTCCTCCAACTAAAACCCTGTCACAATGCACCCGACCATCTACCTTCTACCTTACTCAAACTATCTGCAGAAAGCATAGCCTATCCCATCTCTATTCTTATAAACAGATCCATACGAGAATTCTACATCCCAACTATCTGGCACCACACTTACATCATCCCACTCCACAAAGGTGGTAAAAACACAGACACCACCAATTTCAGACCCATTGATATACTTTCTCCTCTTTCTAAAATACTAGAGAAAACTATCCATGCACAACTCATGCCTTACCTAACCCTAAACAATCTCCTCTCCCCTACTCAACACGACTTCTGCCCTGACCACAGTACCATGTCTGCACTCCTTTCCTTTCTTGAAACCATCAACCGGGCACACGACAATGGCAAATTCATATGTACATTATTTCTAGATCTCTCTAAAGCATTTGACACCATCTCCCACACCTTACTCCTATCCCAGCTCTCGACCCTACATCAATCTCCCACCACCATAGCCTTGTTTTCCAGCTACCTGTCCAAATGCCAACAAGCTGCCCAGTGGAAAACATCAACCTCTCCCTTCCTCCACCCACAGGCATTCCCCAAGGTTCCGTTCTGGGTCCTCTACTCTTTAAAAATTTTCATCAACAGCCTCCACCACTCCAATCCTGAATCCTCAGTCATCCAGTATGCAGATGACTCAACTATCATCTGCTCATCCTCCTGCCCCTCCAAACTGTTATTAAAAACCCACTAACCTTCTCCAAAACAGAAACCTGGATGCAATCCAACCACCTGCCCCGAAACACTAATAAAACAAAACTAATGATTTTTACACATTCTAGAAACTCCAATATCTACAAGAACTCATTTGCCATACATAGCCAGAATAACACCCCCTTGAAATTGTTCTCTATATCAAGCTTCTAGGCATCATCATTGATGAAGACCTCAAATTTGACACCCACATACACTCCTCAATCAAGAAAACCCATCAAAAAATCGGTCTCCTCTACAGACACAACTGCTACCTCAGCCCCTCTACATGGCAAACTCTTGCATCCACCTTCCTTCTCCCCGCTCTTATGTATGGTGCACCCTTATTCACTAATCTCCAGCTTGGCCTATGTTCCAAACTTGAATTCTGTTACCACAAAATATGCAAATTTGCAACTAATGCAAAAAACTCACCCTATCACTGCCAAAACCTGCACACCCTCAAATGGCTTGAACTACCTAACTACCTGAATTATCTCTAACTTACCACTGCCCACAAGCTCATCTTCAAACCTGCAAACTATCCCTATCTTGCTACATCCTAAAAACCCTACATACCAAATCACACCCTCAGATCCAAAAACCAAAATCTCCTACAAGTCTACAAACCCTCATGTTCTCCTGGCCAACTACTGCTATCCTGCTCCATAGCTAAACAGTGGAACTCTCTTCCCTCCCTCCTACACAATCTATTTTAACCATAACAATGTTAAAGCTCACCTGTTCTCTCATCTGTGTTCTAAATGGGAATGTCCTTGTTACATTCCAACTTAAGCACCCCCAGCTTAAGTACCCCTCTAACCCTCTCTCTTTCTCCTCTCTATAGTACTCATCATTTATATCCCATACCCTCTCTTCGGGAATCTACTCTCTAATACTGAGTACTTGTATGCTTATATTTCAATACTCAATGTATAAGAAGATCTGGTACTTACGTATTATCGCAACCACATTCTCAGTGACTGGACTCGCATGTTCTGGCAGCCCTTCAAGCTATTGTTTGCTTTGGGAAGGAAATTCAACTTTTTTTGGTTTAAGGAGTAATGCTTGTAACACAAATTATACAGATATTGATAAAACAGTCATGTTTTAAAACATTATGTTACTCACTGTGCAAGTAGCACTGTGTCATCATTATTTATCCTACTGCAAATCCTGCTGATATTCAACTTGGCTTTCAGATTAGTTACTGTTCCACTTGTTAGGTGACAATCATTGATCACGGCAATCATTTTATTGTTGTGACCCGTCATGTAGTGAATTGTTATTTCTAACAAAATACTATAACGTATTTTTTACAAAAGAAAGAAAGATGCTGGTACAGCCCCTAATGGTAATGCCACCAGGAGGTAGAACATTAACAAGAGACTTTTCAAATATTTCCTGTTTTTGATGAATAGCAGTATGTTTGTAAGACTGTTACACATACCGCAAAACCTCCGACTTCAAGAAATCTGGACAAAAACATAAGTCATGGTGGTGGCCAGGGTAGATGATCACAAATAACCAACAGATGTTTAAACATTGTTCCTATAACCAGGGAAAACAGCTAGAATAAGATGTTTTGTGTTACCATGCATTTTTTGAATGATATGAAGTGTACATTTAAAGGTATGTCATTATCTAGGGACTTCACTCCTTAACACCTGCCAGAAAACCCAACATGTTATTAGGAAAAACCTGAGAAATATGAGGTAAACATCAAGACATTCTGGGAAAAAACAGGAAATGTAGATGTTGGAGATCTCAAGCATTTAGTAGCAATACGACTTTGATAAAAATATACATCTGTACCTCACTTACAACTAAAAACAACAACAAAAAAACCCAAACAGGATGAAGATGAACCATACAGTTTAAAACATGTTTTCAGAAGCCTGCTGGTTTCCTAAACAAAATGATAGATTGAAGGGCAGCCAGAAATTATGAGCAGTAAGTCGCTGAGAATGTGGTTCCGATAATATGTAAGTACCGAAGATCCACTCCCTATGATGTAATACTGTTTCCAGTACTTATATGCTTATTTTTCAATTCTCAGTGTTTACCTTCAACATGTAAATACTGTACCAAGTTTTTTTTCTCTTGGAGCTTTTCTCCCGGGCCTCCACTGAAAATGGGCTCTTTTCAGCCCATTGGACTTCCCCGTTCATCAAACTGAAATACATAAATAAGTAAAATAAATTACATGCCATTTGGATTTGGTATAATGATTAACATCTTTACCTCACAGACACAAGGTAGAGGGTTTGATTCTAACCTTGGTTTATTGGCTAGGTTTAAAATGGCCTTTCATGACAGTCTAGTGTTCACTTATAAAACTAAAAGAGGATAAGTGGGGAAAATAATAACAACACTGTATCAAAAATCTTTTTTTTATTTCAGTTCTTTTATTAAACAATGAGGCAGGCTATTTCATGCAACTAACAAAGAATGGTAGCAAGTAGGAAGACAAAAAAATGTTAACAATAAAGATTCCAAAGTACTTAAAAAAAATTTAATTAGTGAAATACCTCAATGAGGAAAAAAAATGAAACTTTTGTTTGTAGTTCTGGAGCTTGTTAACAACTAGGTTTTACTGGTACAGAGTCACAGAAGAATAATTTCTGATGCATATGCTACTGGCATCATAGTTTTATATGTCAAAAGTAGCAGTCTTCTCTATTAATCAGATGACAACATGCACCACACCTTAAATCTCTATATTTTGCTTTCCTTCTTTTAGTTATATCCTGTGAAGGAATGTTTTTTTGTTTTTTTATATACAGACCTACTTGCTTTCAATGAATCAGCTAACCTTTTGGGCTTGTTATTTTACTGAAAACTCTGAGGTTCTCTACAGGTAATTCTAAACATTTTTATAAGTGTTTCCACAGTTTTAAAAGAATACTTATAAACAATGGCTGGGATTTAAGAATGGCATATGAAAGGGCTAAGTCTTTGTTACTTAGCAATCGGACAACAAAGCTCTGTTTCATAAAGAGAATCAGTACAGTAAATATCTTATACATTGCATCATGGAAATTCATCAGTGCACACACAATAATTTTAAAATTAAGCAAAACATGTGAGAACAATAACATCCTAATACAGAGTTTGATTTGCAAGGAAAATAATATGGTACATATTACCAGAAACCTGGTTTAAGTCTCCAGAGAGCATCCCAGCACTACCAGACTACAACTCATGCCATACATTTCGGCTACAGAACTCAGACCGAAATACAAAAGGCGGGGAGTATCCATATTCATCAAGGATACCCATACCTCCAGTTAGTGGCACAATAAAATACTTCAGAGATCGTGCTATCCCAAGCAAAACCAACACTCACTCCTCCAAGAAAAGGAAACCAGTCTGGTGGACCCCTGCGATAAACAAGCTATACAATAGAAGGAGGAAACTAGTACAGAAAAGAGTAAAATCCCAAGAAGGGAAGACGTCCCTTATCAGTATCAGCAAGAAACTATGATGCCTCATAAAATCATCCAAGGCTAGCTTCATAAGAAAAATTGCCAAGGACTCCAAAGATAACCACAAGGCATTCTTTAGCTATGTCAAAAATCTAATTGGCAATGCTCAGATCTGCTCGGAGATAATGCAGAATGGCACAAAATACACTGAACCAGCCAATATCGCCAACATCCTGGCAGACAGGTTCAGTGTAAACTTCACCCCCCTCTCACCCCCAAAAGAGCCCATAACCATACCAGAAGAATGTAGAGCCCCTGAAATTACAGACACTCAGGTTATAACAGCCCTCTCCAAAGCCAAAAACATAACAATGGGACCACATGGTGTCCCAAGCTGCATCCTACACAAGCTCAAAGATGAACTAGCCCCTCACTTAAACACACTGTTCAAACTCAGCCTCTCCACAGGCTACGTACCCATAGTGTGGGAACTCATTAACAGAGAGATTGGAAACCTCCAAACACTGGACCCTACTCAGTTTGGCTTTGTTAAGGACAGATTATGCCTCCTAAACCTGGTGGACTTCTTTGAGATAGTTACCAAGGCTATAGAGGAGGGAAGGGTGGTACACACAGCCTACCTAGACCTCACAAAGGCCATTCCCCATTCTGGTATTATAGACAAGCTCACCAGGCTGAACATAAACCCCTACGCCACAAGATGGGTTGCCAACTGGCTCATGGACAGAACCCTCATGGTGAGAGTTGCAGGAGCTAGGTCTGACTCTAAACCGGTTACAAGTGGCGTTCCCCAGGGCTCAGTCTTAGGACCCCTCCTGTTTGGCATATACTTCTCAGAGGTACAGGCAAGCACAGGAAGACTATGGCTGACCAAGTTCACAGATGACTGCAAACTAGGGGCTATAACTGACTCTCTGACTGATACAGACATCCTCCAACAGACATCCTCCAAAAGGGTCTCGTTGAGATGGATACCTGGTGTCAAAATCATGGCCTCAAGCTAAATGCCAAAAAGTGCATAGTCATCCCCTTTGGAAAAAACAAAGTACCCACAAACTACCACATAGGTGGTAGCCCCTTAAATACGGAAGATGTAATAAGGGATCTGGGGACCGAAGTAGATAGTAATCTCTCCTTTGATAATCACATTTCCAAAGTGGTTAGAAAACCCTTCTATGTGGCCCACCTAATCACAAAAGGGTTCTCATCCAGATCAAAAGAGGTCATTGTGTCCCTCTACTCATCACTCATCAGACCCATCATAGAGTACAATGCCCCATTTGGGCTGTACCTTACAAGACACCTGCAACAGCTGGAAAGACCACAGAAGTACCTCAACAAGAGGATCACTGGCCTCAAACAGATGCCCTATGCAGCTTGACTGAAGAAACTCCAACTGTACTTGGTTGCATACCGCCTACACAGAGGTGATCACTGCCTGACATACAAAGCCATGTCCAACCCAGAACTGATGGACATGCTCCACCTAAAGAAAACCATATCCCCTCGAGCCACATGCTCTAGGGATCTAAACCTCACCACAACAATAAATAGGACATGCTGGAAGGATAGATTCCTGTCCCAGAGACTTCCCATGCTTTGGAACAAGATTCCAATCAACATTAGGCAGAGCTCCTCGCTAACACTCTTCAAGAGAAACCTTGACAAGTGGATGGGAAACAGAAAGTTTACCCCAGGGATCACTTCAGTGGCTCTGCTGGACAGAGGCATAGGGAACTAATCTAAGGGGGCGGTGAAAGCCAACACATTCTGGCTAGCCTTATAAATGCCTTTGGGCAGATATCCTAGTACCTAGCTATGAACCTATGAACCTATATACAACTGCTGAAGAGCAGAAAAGACCAATATAAGAAAGTGCATATGAAAACTTTTAATATAGCTACCATAGGTAAGATTCTGAACAAACAAGTGATGAAGAACCACACAGTAAGTCCATTATGGCCATCACATTGCAAGCAGATCCAGACAAGGCAGATTTATCATGCTGGATGACCAAAGGTCACTGAGTTGGGAATACTGGACATGGAAAATGGTGGAATGTGTATATTATCTTTAAATAATACTACACGATTGATCTGGTACATTCTCTAACTATGGTTCTGTGCATTGTACACTAAGATAATCTCCACATCTACAATGCCACTATCAGTATAGATCTGCAACGTGAGATGCAAAATAAGCAGCAAGTATGTTTTTTTTTTCATGTCGCATGAAAGCACATAATTTGTGTCCCATACCATGTCCCTTTGGACTACTATAAAGTTCCATTTGCAGGCCATGCATTTAAAATGCATCATCTGCCTTTCAGTAGTGATTTCAGTGCAAATCCCAGTGAAGTTCCCAAGCATCATGTTCAAACAAGGAAACATCTACCAGCATTATCATCTTACACATGTTAGTTGATAAGCAAATGTTTATTTATTTACTAATGATTCAGTAGTCTGGCCCAAGGACCTTTTTAGCCATTATCTTGTACCTCAGATATACACACAGATGACACAGAATATGCTACTCCTAACACCAGAATTGCACCAGTAATAAAGCATACATACAGAACAAATACCTGTTATAGTTGTTTCAGCTGCACGTCCCTTGATGAAAAACACCTTACCTAATAAGTACTCTGTGGCAAAAGGTGCTGAAGCTATGTCTGATGGGAAATGTATTGTGCCCACATATCCCATGAACAAGGGTGAAGAGAGGCATAATCTTTGCACTCTACAGAGTATATTTTCTGAACATGACATAGAAAATTATAACTTTTTTAGACATGTTATGTCTGTGAGTGTCTAGGTTAATGCCTGCAACAGCAGGTGCATAGCTTACTTACAGAGTGGGTTGCTAATCCAGAAAAGCAATACCTTTAGTAGGTATAGATGGAACAACTGAAAATGATGCATGGGTTTGTTAAGTGTATATGGGGCAACATTTAGCAAGATGTGCACATTTTTTAATGCCAGATGGGTTTAGGGGCAGCATTACGAGATTGTGATTTCAAAATGGAATTCTCTGCTACACACCTGCCCATGAACAGCCAACACTGGTGGTGTAGAGGAATGAAATCCTGACTGTAGCCGAGGCAAACCAGTATCAATTAGCAACTTGGGTGTCTGACAGTGCTGGCAGAAAGGATGGATGATCCTCTGCTTTGTGGGAGGGCATATGATAATGAGGGCAGATTACTTGTCCAGCCATGGTAGGAGACAGTACTTTAAATGATCACCAAGCTGAGCATGTGAGATTGCCAAGTAGGTGGTCCTTTTCTAGGGCCTAAGTAGGCATGGCCTCACAAGCCAAACCTGATTACCAAGGCAGTCTACTCAAGCAACATCAGTATGCTAGGGGGTACGGCTTAGAAAATTACAGTTTGGATGCATGATGATGACTCTGGATTCTTTGCTTTTCTTCCCAGTCATGAGTTGGTGAGGGGATTCATAGACAGGCTGTAAAGTCATTCATATCCAGGCAGACAGGATCCGTCTGGCAAAGGCATATGTTTGGATACCCCCCCCCCCATTGTGGTGACACTGGGGAAGAAGGTAGGAAGGAAAGAAGGAAGAAAAGCTGTAGGGCAAATGGAGTTTGAAGTCCTATCATGAACAAAGTATGGCACAGTCATTTATATTTGCTTAGTGAACAAATATATTTGGAGCAGGAAAAGACAGGCTAACACTAACTCTCCCATGAGGTTTAATATTGGCAAAGTGGATATAACTTTGATGTGCATGGGGGTCTTCATCAGGTGTGAAATGTTAGTAGCTCACTACCAAGTGTCTAACCAGGAGAAAATTGAACTAGAACAAAGGACCACTGAGGCAGACCAGGGAGACGTCACTCTTCTAAAAATTTGTCACTGAAGTCATGAGTCAAAGTCGAGCACACTGTCCCACAGTCATAATTTTATTAACCATTATCTTGATGTTCACAAATAAAAATGTATAAATTCACATAATCTAAGTACTTTTGTCCCTGAAACTGTTAGGGGACTTCATCAGAGAGAAAAGCATTCTCACTAATGTCTTTTTAAACACATAAACCCCTCTAATCACGTACTCATAGCTTAATTAAGTAACAGATCATATGGAACACCACCATACAATGTGATTCTAACAAATGTATAAAGTGTATAAAAAGCTTGATAATTAATTAATAATTTCCCATGTTGATTACACTAGGATTTCATCTATATACAAAACTGTATGCAAACTTTAAAACTGAATAATCAACTAAGGCATAATTTCCAACCCTAATGTAAATCAGAAGACTTCATTTCCAACACATTTATCACAGACATTATCATTCAAACCATATGGTTTTGGGATACTGAAAATACCTGGAATGCGAGGATGGTCAATTCTTAGAAATGTATATTCCAGTTCAGTAATTTTCCCCCTGCATAAACAGGTCATGTAGTAAGCTGTCTGTGTTAGAATATGTGAAAACTCCCTTACCAGCCTCAGTAAGAAGCTGAGATCCCTCATAAAATCCTCCAAAGCTAGTTACGAAAATAAAATTGCCAAAGATTCCAAAGACAACCACAAGGCATTCTATTACTATGTCAAAAATCTAAATGGCAGTGCTCAGATCTGCTCTGAGCTACAACAGAATGGCATTAAATATACTGATCCCAAGGATATTGCCAATATCCTGGCAGATCGATTCAGTGCCAGCTTCACCCACCTCTCACCCCCTAAATGGCCCATCTCAATACTGGATGATTGCCAAATTCCGGTAATAACAGCCACACAGGTAAAAAATGCACTCTTCAAAGCTAAGAAGACAGCATCCATGGGACCAGATGACATCCCGGGCTGTGTACTACATGAACTACAAAATGAACTGGCACCTCACCTAAGTGTCATGTTTAATCATACCCTCACCTCAGGCTTTGTTCCCACTGAGTGGTGCACAGCTACAGTTATCCCACTCCACAAGGGGGGATCCACCTTGGATCCCAGGAACTACCACCCCATCAGTCTGATGAGCCTGTTCTGCAAGGCCATGGAATGTATTATCATGGAAATTATAAACAAATACATTGGCAACCTTCAAACACTGGACCCCACCCAGTTTGGGTTCGTGAAGGGCTGATCTTGTCTCCTGAACCTTATTGACTTCTTTGAATCAGTCTCAAAAGCCGCCGACGAGGGTAAGGCAGTCCACACAGCCTATCTGGACCTCACCAAGGCCTTTGACACCATCCCCTACTCTGGAATCATAGATAAACTTACTAAGCTGGGCATTAATCCTCTACTTCTCTGAAGTACAGGCCAACACTAAGGGACTCTGGCTAACAAAGTTCGCAGATGACTGCAAACTGGGAGCCATTATTGAATCCCCAAATGATGTGGATACTCTACAAAAGGGCCTTACAGAAACAGATGCTTGGTGCAAGAGCCATGGGTTCAAGCTCAATGCCAAGAAATGTATAGTTATCCCCTTTGGGAAAAAACATGTACCCGTGAATTATCACATAGGTAGCAGTACGCTAAACACCGAAAGTTTGATAAGAGACTTAGGGACACAGGTGGACAATGGTCTCACCTTCAATAACCACATCGCCACAACAGTCAGGAAATCCTTCTCTGTGGCACACCTCATCACTAAGGGCTTTTCATCCAGAAAAAAAGGAGGTAATTGTCCCACTGTACTCATCCCTCATTAGTCCCATTATAGAATACAATGCCCCATTTGGTATGTACCTCTCAAGACATCTGCAACAACTGGAAAGGCCGCAGAAATACCTCACTAAAAGAATCACATGCCTAAAGCAGATGCCCTATGCTGACCGCCTTAAAAAACTCAACGCTGTCACATATCGTCTACTCTGAGATGATCTCTGCTTAACATACAAGGCCATGTCAAACCCTGAGCTGTTGTTCATGCTACACTTAAAGAAATCCCAATCCCTCAGAGCCGCACGCTCCAGGGATCGAAATCTTGTCATCAAAATAAACAAAACATGCTGGAGGGATAGGTTCCTGACCCAGAGACTCCCCAGACTCTGGAATAGACTGCCCATACATGTCAAGCAGAGTGCCTCTTTGGCCCTCTTCAAAAGGAACCTTGATGATTGGATGGGAGAAAGGAAATTCATCCCGGGGATCATGTCAGTCACCCTGCTAGACAGGGGTCCAGGGAAGTAAATAGTGTGGGAAGAAATAGCCAGGGAATTGTTATGGCTAGGCTTGTATAGGCTCTAGGGCCAATAGCCTAGTACCAACCTATGAACCTGTGAACCTATGATATTTGGTTAGTTCCTAGAGACCTCCTCATACTGTTCACATAATAATAAGCTCTCCATCAGAAGGTTGTAATCTGAGGTGTTTATAACCACCAGACTGCTGCCCTTATCAGGTTTCACTAATTTGATATCCTTAGTTACACAGACACTGCTTAGTAAATCTTCCTTCCTCTACTAAGAGTGAAGATGCCCGGTGTGGTTCTATAGGACCTGCCTAATGTCACTTCACATAATTTCTCAAACAACATAATAACTGGGTGCAAAGGTGGTTTGCAAATGCTAGGTTTGCTCAATATATTCATATTCTCAGCACTATGATCATTACCAAAAAATAAAACAGATAAATTTCACTTAACAGTGTAAAGTTTCAGAGCAATAAATGTGGCTGCTAAATTTGCCCTTCTTGTAGGTGCAAAAGTCATGCCTTTCTCAAACAAATCACCATAGAGGCTAGCTATGTCTAAAGAACTAAAATTGTAAATATCAAAAATTTCATGGCAGTTGGTGATGACAATGCCTAATTCTGTCTCCATGTCACATTGCCTAATTCTGTCCCCTTGTCAACTGGTAACAGGGTTGCGATCAGGCTGCTGATCTCGGGACAGTCCCGCCCAAATAGGGACGTCTGGCAACCCTGACTGGTAATGACATTGCCTAATTCTATACCAGTGGCAGTTGGTGATGACATTGCATAATTCTGTACCCATGTCAGTTGGTGATGACATTGCATAATTCTGTCCCAGTATCAATTGATGATGACATTGCCTACTTCTGTACCAGTGGCAGTTGGTGATGACATTGCATAATTCTGTATCCATGTCAGTTGGGGATGACATTGCCTAATTCTGTACCCATGCCAGTTGGTGATGACATTGCCTAATTCTGTACCAGTGGCAGCTGGTGATGACATTGCATAATTCTGTGCCCATATCGGTTGGTGATGACATTGCCTAATTCTGTCCCCACATCAGCTGGTGATGACATTGCATAATTCTGTCCCCATGTCAGTTATTGATGACATTGCCTAATTCTGTACCCATGTCAGTTGGTGATGACATTGCCTAATTCTGTACCCATGTCAGTTGGTGATGACATTGCATAATTCTGTCCACATGTCAGTTGGTGATGACATTGCCTAATTCTATCCCCATGTCAGTAGGTGATGACATTGCCTAATTCTGTACCCATGTCAGTTGGTGATGACATTGCCTAATTCTGTACCCATGTCAGTTGGTGATGACATTGAAAAATTCTGTCCACATGTCAGTTGGTGATGACATTGCCTAATTCTATCCCCATGACAGTAGGTGATGACATTGCCTAATTCTGTAACCATGCCAGTTGGTGATGACATTGCCTAATTCTGTAACAGTGGCAGCTGGTGATGACATTGCCTAATTCTGTCCCTGTGTTAGTTCGTGATGTTGTCTAATTCTGTAGCCAATGCCTCATCCATCTCCCAAGTCTGATCCCTCATGTGCATAGAAATTGGTCCTCTTCCCCTTTTGTCGATTTCTTATGACCTCACATCTCCTGAGGGGTGGAGATGCTAAAGGGCAAATAGCTGACCATTCTTATTACTAAGGGACAAACATAAATCATGTACATTGACATAAAGCCCCTCCTTTCCTTGATTACCAGGTCTATGATAGGCTTTATGATTATCAAAATCACCTTTTTATGCCACAATTTATCTTTTTTGGATCTGATATCAATGACCATTGTATCAATATCTGAATAAATTACAGTAATCATTGTTGTAGAGTCCAAAGACTAAATCCCTATTAATGATACTGTCCAGCTGTTTAATAACAGACTCTAAAGCATCCATTGCAGTATGGTTGTGTCTTATAAATACTTCCATAAACACACATCCATGTCTATTGAATAATTGAAGCAATTCCTTATGCAAACCAGAACTTTCCCTGAGTCCCATAGGATACTTCCATACCCTAAGACCCTTGGGCACAATGTTAGATTTAACACACTTATGGAAATAACTATTTCCAAGCTGCAGTTTATGAAACCTGGTAATTCTGTGCTCAAAAGTTTGTAGTTGTTTACTCAGGGTAGTCCCAGTGGTGTTTACATGTCTATGAGCTGAGGAAAAGTCAGTACTAATATGAAGCCACTCGCCAAGCTTAATGTCTCCTCTGTCATGTTCCTCCTCACTCCAAATGTTACCATTGCTGTGGTCTTGAGTAGCTGGTAACATGTAGCCTGGGAGATGAAAAATTGTCCTTATTTTAAGGAAGGTGGAATTATAAAGCTAATAGGATATGGCGCAGTGAAGAGTTCCAAATAATCCAACTGTTTTACTAAAGGGTTGTTTATAAAGCACTATACAGTAACGGTCCATGTTTATACACAGGTAAGTCAGAGAGAGCCCTCAAAGACAGAATGTATGAACACTTATACAGCATTAAGGTGGAAGACTATCACAATGCCTTGTGGAGACATATTCACCAAAACGAGGGACATACATTTATTTTTTTTTATTTATTTTATTTTATTTATTTTTATTTTTATTTTCTTTTACATTTGTTAACCAGGAGAGTCCCACTTGATATAAGTCCATTTTCAGCGGAGGCCCGGGGAGAAAAGCTCCAAGAGATAACATTTTTATAGTTAACAGACAATACATTAAATATTAGCAAAAGGCAGGCTACACAAATGTTAGTATATGACAATCACATGGTACTTACTTTGAGACATAGTAGAGAAAAATGGAAGAGAATACATTGAATAACATTCATGAGCTACATTTCTTTCACCTCTAGAGAAGCTGAATGTACAATTAGTCCTCCTGTCTAAAGTTAAGGCAATACATCTGAATTTATGGACAATATAGGTCTGTAGCTAAACTATGAATCTGGTTGATAATAGGAAAATACTGAAGTACTAGCCAGGGGTGATACAGGAGCATAGTCTGTTTTTCATGAAGTGATTTTTAAGTAGTTTCTTGAATTGAGTTGAGGAGTTGTTGCCTGTTATATGGGCAGGAAGGGAGGTCCAGATTTTAGAAATATAGTGGCTGTAGATGGATTTTCCTGCCTCATTGTTAAATTGGGTAACCTTAAGGAGGTTTTGGGTGCTAGATCTTAAGGTTCTGGTAATGGTGTAGGGTTGAAGTAGTTGTTGTAGAGCTGGGATGTTCTCTGAGTGATGTAATACTTTGTGTGCAAGTGATAGTTGATTGAATTGAAGTATTAGTGGGAGTTCTAACCAACTGAGTTTTTTGAGGCATTCACAGTGATGTGTTCTAAAGGATGAACTTGTAGCAAATCTAGCTATCTTATTATAACAGTCAAGTTTGTTTAGGTCAGTTTTGCGGAGATTGGTAAGCACAGGGGAGGCACAGAGTAAGGTGGATAATAGGTGTGTCCTGGCTATTGTTATTTTGGAGTGGTTGGAGAGAAATTGTTTGTTTTGATAGAGTCGACCAAGTTTTGTATGACATTTTTTTATGGTTAGGGAACTCTAGGGGTCAAATCTAAGGTGACTGTCAATTTCCATGCCTAGCAGTTTGGTATGATTGGTAGGGGTAATGGTGGTATTGTTATTTGAGGAGATTATAAAGCTAGCATGGATCTGTGGGAGCTAAAGAGGAGTAATTATTTTTAGCTGGGTTAAGAATGAGATTTCGATTGGTGATCCAGGTTTCGGCTAGGGAAAAGCATTCTTGTGTTTAAGAGAGGAGGAGGTCTATTGTGTTTGTTGCACATATTATGGTGGTGTCGTCTGCATATTCCACTATTGAGGTTTTGGCAATGTTGGATGGGAGTTGATTAGTAAATAGGGTGAAGAGCAATGGACCCAGGATGGAGCCTTGGGGAGCCCCTAGGAAGACAGGCAATAAGGGAGAGATTTGGTTTTGCCATAATACAGCTTGCTGCCTATCATCTAGATAGCTCTTGAAACAAGAAATAGCAGAGATACTAAGGTTTAGGGTGGACAGTGAGTGAATGAGCTTTGCATGGTTGACCATGTCAAAAGCTTTGAATAAATCTAAGAATGTAGCAGATATGAGCAGTACATTATTTCTGTGATAACTGATGGTGTTAGTAAATGAGGTAAGTGTGGTGGTGGTGCTGTGGAAGGGTCTAAAGCCATGTTGCTGTGTGGATAGTAGTTTGTTTTCTAGGAGGTACTTCATTACTTGCATGTGTACTACTCTCGAGAAATTTTGATAAGGGGGATAGTATAGCTATAGGGCGATACTTATTGAGTTCAAGAGAGCTACCCCCTTTGTGCAGTGGAATTATATGATACATTTTCCAAAGCTGCGGTACTTTACACTCTGAGATGGCTCTGTTTATTAGGATGGAGACAGAATAGGCTATAGTTTCAGTGGCTAGTTGAAGGTATTCTGTGTGTAATTTATCAGTTGGTTTGAGTTTTAGGAGGAGTTTTTGTATGGCCTTGATAGGTACTGGGTTGAAGCTGAAGTTGAGGCAATTGATTTTTGTTTCTGGTGAAGAGGGTGTTTTTGTTTAAGTGGGGTTGTTGGGGCTAGGTTGGTTGTTTCCAAGGGCTTGGAGAGTTTCTGTAAAGAATTTGCTGAACTGTGTGGGGATATTGTGCTGGTTATTTACTGTTTTAGGAGTAGATGTTTTCCCTGGTTGTAATGCAGAGTTGACTGCTGCCCAGAATTTTTTTGGGTTGTTTATATGTTTATTCTGTATATTTTCGTACTAGGAGATTTTGTCTGTATTGGTAAGTTTTTTGGCTTTGTTGCATAGTTTAAGGTATTTTTGTTTATCTAATTGGGATTTGCTTTTATGAAAGTTTGTCCAGGCTTTGTTTCTTTTTTGAGGAATGTTTTAGTATCTAAAATTAGCCAGGGGGCATGTTTAGTTTTAATTCTAGTGGTTCTGGGAGGGGGCGTGATGGTTAAGTGTATTTGTGAAGGTTGTATTGAAGTATAGTACTGCTTCATCGACAGCTAAGTTTTTTAAGGGGGTCCAGTTACACCTTTTTAGGTGATTGTTAAAGCTGAATAGGTTAAAATGTTTTTTGTTTGTAATTTCTCCCACAGTTACTTAGGTCAGTTGGGGTGTTTTACTTCTTATTAGAAATGTAGCTTGGTGGTCGCTGAGGGTGTCAAGTAGACACCCTGCTAGGGGATATTTGGGAAGGATGCGATACAAGTATCCAGTCTAGTATGGATTGATGTTTGGTTCTTTTGTCCGTTCTAGTGGGGGAAGTTATATGTTGGGTTAGTCCACGTAGGGTTATGTGGGAGAGTGGGTTTTGACTGGAGCAGTTGTGCCAGTCAATATTCAGGTCACCTAATAGGATGTTTTCTTGGGGGAGGGAGTTAGATATTCATTCTAGATTTTCTGCAATGGAAATATTGTTGCCTGGAGGGATATAGCATCCTATAATATTGATATATTTATTTGCGTTAAGTTTTAGTTTAGTGAGGGTGAGTTCAGAGTTTTCTAGCTCTGGGGTTGTGATGTCTAATTCTTCTAGGATGAGGTGATTTTTGTAAAGCGCAGGTACTCCCCCACCCTTTTTTCCTAATCTGTCACTGTGAATTATATTGCAGCCTGGTGATGTAATTTTATTATCATGGATTTCTGGTTTAAGCCAGGTCTGAGTCAATATGACAATATCTGGATGATAAAAGGAGAGTAAGGCATGGAGGTTATTTTTTGTGTGTGTTAGATGTGATTGAACAAGATCTGGGGGATGATGGCATCAAAACTTGAGGTAAAGGAACTGCAATGGCAGTTAAGGTCACATGCTACTAGCCCATTTTGTTTGAATGATATGTTGTCCATGATAAATGTGTTGAAAAGGAAGTCTTTTGATTTAAGTTAGGGGTGAAATTATTACTTAGTTGATTATTCAGTTTTAAATTTTGCATACAACTTTGTATATAGATGAAATCCTAGTGTAATCAGCATGGCAAATAAACAATTAATCAGCTATCTATTTACCAAGTTTTAATGTTATAACATTACATCATATGGTATTGTTATATATGATCTATTAATTAATTAAGCTATGAATACGCGATGACAGGGGTGGGGTTATGTGTTCAAAAAGATGCAGGGGGGAGTTGTTTTTTTATCTCTGATGAAGTCCTGTAACAGTTTCATGGATGAAAGCACTTAGATCATGTGAATTAATGCATTTTGATGTGTGAGCATCAAGACAGTGGTCAATAAATAATACCTTATTCATGGGCGACTTTAATTACCTCACTTTTAACTGGGAATCCTATATGACATCAAACATACATGCACAGAGATTCCTGGATTTTGTAAGCACAAACCCCCTGGACCAGATAGGCACTGCACCAACCAGGGGTGCAACCATACTGGATCTGGTCCTCAATAAAATGGGAGAGTGCTGCACATCCCCTACTGTACTGCCTTCCCTGGTAAGGTCAGATCACAGAATGGTCTCCTTTAAATTAAAAATAAAACCTGCACTCCCAGCTAAACTGGGAATATTTAGGAACTATTTTAAGCTTAACCTCCTGATATTAAGTGAGAATCTGGCAAAATTTCAAGCCCTTTAAACCCCGAGAACACTTCTGCTTATGCAGAACTATTCACAGAAACCCTGTACAAACATGTCAATAGCTGCATAGAGGCAGCTGTACCGACCAGGAAGAAGTACAGAACTAACTAAAAAAACAAGCCACCCTGGTGGAATCACAAAATAAATTGGATGTATAACAGGAGGAAGAAAATAATGGCAAAAATTAGGAGGTGCAGCACCCAGCAGGATAAAAGTACTCTCATCAAACTAAACAAACATCTCAGAGGACAAATAAAGTCTGCCAAAACCATATTTGAGGCAAGTCTGGTCTCCCAGGCTAAGGACAACCATAAAGCATTCTTTAGCTATGTCCGCAGCCTCAAAGGCAATACACAATTGTGTGCACAGCTCATTGTAAATGGAACCACCCACACTGAACCAGAAGATATAGCAAACCTCCTGGCTGTTAAATTTAGCTCCAACTTTACTCATCTCTCCCCTCAACCTTCTCTCAGGAAATTTCATCAAATATAACTCCCTCTACTGTCACTAGGGAGGAGGTCCTTTATGTTCACTCTAAGACCAAGAACAGTGCATCAGTGGACCCAAACAATATCCCAGGATGCCTACTAAATAGCTTTAAACATGACCTATCAGGGCCTCTGGAATTACTATTTAACTGTAGCCTCCAAACAGGCTTCGTGCCTCATGAATGGAGAAAGGCAACAGTCATCCCTCTACACAAAGGTGGGCCATCTACAAACCCATAAGTCTCACTAGTTTTATATGTAAAGCCATGGAAAGAATTATCATAGAGCTGATCAGAGATATAGTAAACCTCCAGACACTGGACCCAACCCAGTTTGGTTTTGTCAAGGGCAGATCATGCCTACTCAGCCTGGTGGACTTCTTTGAGAAGGTCACCAAAGCAATGGATGAGGGCAAAATCTTTCACACTGCCTACCTTGACCTGGCCAAGACATTTGACACAATACCCCACTCAGGCATTGTTAACAAACTCAAGAGGTTAGGTACAAACCCGTATGTCACCTGGTGGATAGCCAACTGGCTCACTGACAGGACCCACAAAGTTAGAATTGGGGAGTCTACCTCTACAAAGAGGCCACTCACAAGTGGAGTCCCTCAGGGATCAGTCCTTGGACCACTCCTTTTTGGCATTTACTTCTCAGAAGTCAAGGTCAATATCAGTGGTCTGTGACTGACTAAATTTGCAATTGTTTGCAAATTAGGAGCTGTAATTGAATCTTATACTGACACAAATGTTCTCCATGAGGGGCAGTCACAGACAAACAACTGGTGTCAGAGACATGGACTAAAACTAAATGCCAAGAAATGCATAATAGTATCCTTTGGGAAGTCATCCATCCCTGGTAACTATCATATTGACATCACATCCCTTAGAGTTGACCCAGTAGTCAGGGACTTAGGGACACACACAGATAGTAATCTAGCCTTTGATCATCACGTGTCTATAGTGGTGAGGAAATTATTCTACGTTGCATGACTTATAAACAAAGGTATGGCATACAAGTCCAAGGAAGTCATTGTTGTACTGTATTTGGCATTCATCAGACCTATCATTGAGTACAGTGCCCAGTTTGGTATGTACCTAAACAGGCATATCCAACAACTGGAACATCTACAGAGGTTCCTCACTAAAAGCAGGTACAAAATAGGTACTGGGAGCTGGGAGCACTACTCAAGCCCCAGCACCTTAGCCCAAAGGTTCCTGGAAATTATAAACTCAAATGCTATGGAACAACTAGTCACCACTCCCACAAGAGGGGACAACATACTAGACCTGATCATTACCAACATGGGGACTCTATGCTCCACACCAGAAGTATATCCCTCATTGGTAAGATCAGACCATAAATTAATTTCACTGGATGTCCACATCCCGACCCCACCCCCAGCCCAGAAAACCACAGTGAAAACTTCTCAAAAGCGAACTTCTCACTTCTCAAAACCGAAGTGGAATCCTTCAAGGCCCCAGGGCCAGTGGAAACTACAGCCCAAACTGCAGAATCCTATATAAATGCATTCTACGGACATCTCCAGGAATGCATGGATCATGCTATCCCAAACAAAACCAAGACCGAATCATCCAAAGGCAGGCGTCCAGTCTGATGGACCCCTGCCATAAATAAACTGTACAACAGAAGGAGGAAGCTACTACATGATAGAGCAAAATCCCTAATAGGGAAGGCATCTCTGATCAGTACTAGCAAAAAATTATGATCCCTCATAAAATTCTCCAAGGCCAGCTTCGAGAGAAAAATTGTACAGGACACCAAAGACAATCATAAGGCTTTTTTCAGTTATGTTAGAAACCTGGGATGCAACTCCCAGACTTGTTCTGAGTTGATTCTAAACAACAAAAAATACACTGAACCCACAGACATCGCCAATATCCTGGCAGACAGGTTCAGTCCAAACTTCTCCACCCCCTCCCCCCCAAAAGAGCAAGTATCTATCCCGGCAGAGGGCTGCCTCCTGAACATCTCTGATGCTCAGGTGAAGGCTGCCCTCTCCAAAGCAAAAAACACTGCTTCCATGGGACCAGATGGCATCCCAGGTTGCATCCTACATGAACTCCAAGAGGAACTAATCCCTCAAATAAAACAGCTATACAATCTCAGCCTCACTACAGGATATGTGCCCACAGAATGGCATACAGCAACAGTGGTCCCACTCCACAAAGGTGGAGCCTCTACAGACCCTGGAAACTATCGCCCCATAAGCCTGACTAGCTTAGTCTGCAAGGCTATGGAGAGGATCATCATGGAGCTCATAAACAAAGACATTGGGGACCTACAGACACTAGATCCTACCCAGTTCGGCTTTGTCAAGGGCAGATCCTGCCTTTTGAACCTGGTTGACTTCTTCAAAACAGTCACCAAAGCCATAGATGAAGGGAAGGTAGTCCACACAGCCTATCTGGACCTTGCAAAGGCATTTGACACAATACCCCACTCGGGCATCATAGATAAGCTATCCAGCTTAAATATAAACCCCTAGGTCACAAGATGGGTCGGAAACTGGCTCAAAGACAGAACCCACAGAGTGAGAGTTGCTGGAGCCATGTCAGACTCGAAACCGGTCACAAGTGGCATCCCACAGGGTTCTGTCCTGAGACCACTCTTGTTCGGTATATACTTTTCTGAGGTACAGGCAAACGTGGGAGGACTATGGCTCACCAAGTTCGCAGACGACTGCAAACTGGGCGCCATAATCAACTCTCCAGCTGACACAAACATCCTTCAAAAAGGTCTCACAGAGACAGATAACTGGTGCCAGCGCCATGGTTCAAAGCTAAATGCCAAAAAATGTATAGTCATACCCTTTGGCAAAAACAATGTGCCCACAAATTACCACATAGGAGGAAACCCATTAAGTACAGAAAAAGTTATTAGGGACCTGGGGACCCAAGTTGATAGCAATCTCTCCTTTGAAAACCACATTGCCAAAGTGGTTAGAAAGACCTTCTACATAGCCCACCTCATCACGAAGGGTTTCACATCTAGATCAAGAGAGGTAATCGTGCCCCTTTATTCATCCCTCATCAGGCCCATCATAGAATACAATGCCCCTTTTGGGATGTACCTTACCCGACACCTGCAGCAATTAGAAAGACCCCAAAAGTATCTCAACAAGAGGATCAAGGATCTCAAACAGATGCCATATGCTGCTCGGTTAAAAAAACTCCAGCTCTACTCAGTTGCATACCGCCTACTTGAGGCGATCTATGCCTGACATACAAAGCTATGTCAAATCCAGAATTAATGGACATGCTCCACCTCAGTAAATCTAAATCCCTTAGAGCCACATGCTCGAGGGACTTGAACCTCAGCACAGAAATAAATAGAACTTGCTGGAGGGACAGGTTCATAACCCAGAGGTTCCCTTCGCTCTGGAATAGAATTCCAGTTCATGTGAGGCAGAGCACCTCACTGAATCTCTTCAAGAAGAATCTCGATAGGTGGATGGGGGATCATAGGTTTGTCCCAGGGATTACTCCCGTGTCACTATTAGACAGAGGCACAGTAAACTAAACCTTAAAAAGGGCACAGTATACTCAAATCAAGGGGTGGCGTAAGCCATACAGAATCAGGCTAGGCTTATAATTGCCCCAGAGCAGATAGCCTAGTATGAACCTATGAACCTATGAAAAGAATACAGGGCTTAAGTAATATGTCCTATACAGGCCACCTCAAAGTCATATCCCTGTATTCTGTCTTCTACAGGCTTTTGAGGGGAGATCTACACCTGGCATATGAGGCATTGTCAGTCCTCACTCTGATGGACCTCCTGCATATCCACAAAACAAACAGCACCAGAATTACCCATTCTAAAGACTTAAACCTTGCTTATGAGATAAATAGGACCTGCTGTACAGATAGATATGTATCCCAGAGACTACCCCATCTATGGAAAAGGCTCCCCATCCATGTGAAACAGAGTTCCTCCCTAACCCAATTCAAGTTCAACTTGGACAACTGGATGGGAAACTGGAACTTCATCCCTGGTTTGGCATCTATGTCTATAATGCAAACAGGTAACCTGTAAATGGTTCATCTCCCAGGCCCATGCTTACACTTATCAAATGTGTCAGAACTTGTTAGAGATTCGGGATGCATGGCTAGGCTTAAAAAGGCACTTGTGGTCTTTAGCCTAGTAAACACCTATGGACCTATAGTGATATGACTGTGGCTTGATGTACTTGACTCCGTTTCGTGACTTCATTCACTACTAAGCATCTACTTTCATCTATCCTATACGCCTTGCAACACTGCATGCTACTTCTGCTAAGGTTTTGGGGCTGATTTTGCATGTCATTAGCCTTTGATGGATGTGTGTGTGTGTGTGTGTGTGTGTGTGTGTGTGTGTGTGTGTGTGTGTGTGTGTGTGTGTGTGTGTGTGTGTGTGTGTGTGTGAGTGTGTGTGTGTTGTATGATAGCTCTAACATAGCTATGGGATGATGCACTACATGACTTCTATGTACCTCAGTGGCTTGTACCTTCCTACTATATTGTGTTGTTTTTGTTTGGTAGCTGCATATAACAGGTGCTCACCATATCACCTTGGCAACTAGTAGATTTTACATCCTATGTCAGTTGTTCTTGCAGTGTGTCCACAGATACCCTGTTTCTGCCCTTGTAAACATTGCTATCTCATTAGCTTGTAAAACATATGTTGATAAGGTAAATGTTTCATTAGTAAGTTGCTCTTTCTCCTGAGAAATGTGACATCATCCACTATGATATTCTATATGAACAAGAAGCACATTATACACAGCCATCCACATAGTGAGCAGTTTCACAATGCTACTTCATTGGCATATCCATAACACCGTGCTGTACTCCTTTATCTAGATGCCTTATCTGCCTTGCATAAATACACACACATATAATCAATGTTTGCCATGTTGCAGGATGGCATAGTTGTTGCTTTGTGGTAGAAATTCAGTACTGCCCTATATGTGTTTCTCTGGGATATGTATATGGCACCTTCTACTGAGGCACACTTTCCTATATTTATGTGTTTTTACTTGGAAGTTCTTTGAGGGCTCTTTAGATGCAAATGATATTCCCTGATTGATGGCAGCATCATCTGTTTCTCTTTATGTTATGCCTTCCATTGCATTGCCGTGACAGTGTTTGTTACATATGTGAACTGTCTTGCTAAAGTGCCACTGTTAGGAAGTGTTGGGAATGAATTTGCTTAGGGCGTGATTCTGTTGTCTCTTTACGACACTAGTAGATGACCTCTGGTGCTGCATGGCTTCTCATTTATACAGCATTCTTCATCTTGATATTTCTGCTGCTTGGTTTGGTGTGTATACTTTATCTTTTTTGATATTATTGATTTGCTTGTTTGTATGCCTTATTTAATCCACTTTGCTTTTCAATCTATCTTCTCTCAGCACTAAGCCTTTACTTTTCTATTTCTATTCTATTTTTTATTTATTTCACTGAACACAGCCAAGACTGGCCCTACTATACAACTGAAGTTTAATTTCTCTTTTTGTGCCTCTGTGAGGCTGACTACAGACTTCACAGTCCTTAATGGAGTGTCTTGTTCTTTTGTTCTGCTTACCAAAGCAGTCTGCATGTTTATCACCCACGGCCCAACATCTTCATGTGACAATGCAGTAGCTATACCATAGCATGGTCTGCAATGCTGAGATGCAGATTGCATGCTTCTTCCTGACAAACCCTAACCTAGTGCTGCACACTACCTGCCACCTTGAGGAGCATGCTGATTGGTCAGCCCTGCTGCAGCTATCTCCTGCTGTCTAGTAAGAGGTGCCCAGGCAGCATAACTAGTCACTTCCCTCATTTCACAATGCACAAACTGACAAGGGCCTCATCCTGCTAGTTAGGTCCTCCATCAGGAGGCCCAATAGCCATACTTGCATTACTGGGACCACCACTAGTGAGCCGTCCTTTAACATAAAGAATCTGATTTAGGGCAAGCTAAACTTGGTTCATTGTCACACTCCTTTCTAAATTGTTCATGTTTTTTATCTGCTTTGTGCAATTTTCATTTATGAAAATTGCTTCTGAAAAAAAAATGTTAGACAATGTGATTAAAGTGCTTCAAAAAGGTATTACTTGTATTCATTTTTGTCAGGCGAGTATTGCAGAGATTATTGGCATTCATAAGACTTACAGAAGAATGTACATTTTTAGTTTTCTCTAAAGAAAAGAATGCAGGATACACAAACAACATTTTATAGAAAACAAGTTCATTCAATCTGCCCTTCACCCTACCATTCAGTCATATTGATATCATTGTGAGACAGCTAGTTGTGATATTCTGAGAAAATCTCCTTCTAAAAAATTAAATCATTTATCTGAAGGTGCAAAGGATGTGATAAAAACTATTTCTAGTCATAAATCAATCAGACTTATGAAAGCTGATAAAGAAGGCTTTACAATCATAATGGACCCTTATAATGACAAAATGTTGGAACTTTTGAATATTGAGCAGTTTTGTAAAAAAAAAAAAATCCATGAACATGACACATAAAGAATAAAGGCAGGTTAAAGGAAGAATTATCAAAGCCACATATGAATATTTTGTGGTATGAGACCCTGTTATTATTATTACTTTTGGAATTCCAAGCATTTTCAAAGGAGAACAAGATCTCCTATCATGCTACATTGTATCTACACAGCATATGAAAGTAGAGTATGTGTATACTTTCATTGATCAGGGCCTAAAGGACGTAGTAAGTAAAAGTCCTTCATTTACTAGGGATTCCTTTCAGTTCAGAGACAGTATGTTGACTTTTGTTACTTATGAAAATGACATTTTGATTGCTATTGATGTAAAGTCATATTGTTTTATGATACCCCATGAAGTGAAAAATTAAAGGGTTTCTAACATATTATTTTGTGATAACAAGCATAGTATCAATGGTGTTAGTGTTATAGAGGAATATACTGATTTATCTTAAAATATAATTACTTTTTATTTAAAAAATGATTATTATCAGCAAACAAAGCATGTAGTCATGGGGGTAACAATGGCCCATAATTTTGCAAACCTGGTCAAAGCCCATTGGGAAAAGAAAATCCACACAAAAAAGAATGCGTCCAAAATGTTAAATTTATACAACGTTTAATGATAACCTGTTTTGATTACTGAGGAGCTCAAATGAGGGGTTGTATTGTTTTTATGGCCATTACTTCTGAAACTCAGTTTTTTCATGACTTGAGATACAAAAAGTATCATAGTTTTATAATGGATGGCGCAGTGGTGCAGCGGTAGCATTGTCACCTCACAGCAAGAAGTTCTCCGGTTCCCTTCTTGGCTGTGGTGCTTTCGGTGTAGAGTCTGCATGTCCTCCGTGCATTTGTGTGGGTTTCCTCTGGGTGCTCTGGTTTCCTCCCACATTATAAAGACATGCATTTGGAGCATTTCTTCCCTGGCCTCCACTGAACATTGGCTTTGTTCCAAGTCAGACTTTCCCAGTTAAAAAATGTCAAAAAAATAAAATAAGTTCATAGGCAAAGACGAGGCCATTTTAAGCTTAGCCAATTTTTTGTGCTTGATTTAACCCATCCCATTTAGTTAGAGATTGGTCTTATCTATCCCTGGGATCTTACCAAAGATAATTTGAAGGGACCTATGCATGGGATTAATTTAGAAAATTAATTTAGAAAATGCCTCTCTAGGCAGTCTTAGTGTCAAATTTCTGTTTCTTATCCACAGAACCAAGTTGTACTATGGACAGGGATGAACTTTGTTTTATGTGAATGAATGAATGAATGAGGAGTCTGTTCCACAGCGGTGGTAACCTCTGCAAGATATACTTGTCCCTCCGGACCATTCTCTTGATGTTGCCGAAGATGTTTAGATACCTTGATCAAATATTTCTGATGCCATTTGACTTGCTGATGTGCAGTAAATCTATCACTCTGGACATAATCCCTTTGTTTATAAGCTGCACATGACAGTAGGGCTTTCTTAAAACAATAGACATATTGGTTAAAAGTTTCCAAACAACTGGGTCAACTCTTGAGATGCATTGTCAATGTGTTAGTTCCCTGGTTGACAAAAGAAACATACAAAGAGGGACAATTGCAATATAGGCACTGGAAGCAACATGTTATGCAAATATGTCAGGGATGCGCCAAAATTCATTCACAAAATGATACATAATTTAAAAAGTTTTTCCTGAAGACAAGGTTGTAAATGAAAACAAAACAAAGACTGTAAAACAGAGACCTACAAATGTCATCACTGCAAGATGTCTAAGTTCATCAGTGAGAGTCTCAATATATATTATACCTACATCCATAGCTATAAAGTCCTATGTTTTTTCAGGTTATTATAACTGCACCTAAGAGTTTGTAGTGTACATTGCTATGTGCTTTTCATTTGATTCTTTCTGGGAAAAACTAACTGAAAATGACCAGCATTATGAATATAACTTAAGAAAACTTGTCTGTTTGCAACAGCTTTAAGAAATTCTTGTTTTTATTTTACACTGTGCCCCAGTCAATATGCGTTGTGTAAGGAGTGAAGCTTTGCTTGAATATTTAGAACATCAATGGTTATTAAAAGTGGATGTTTCAAAAAAAGTAGACTGATCAACTCTGTTGATTTCATGTGTTTTTTTAAAAAGTAAAGAAGTGTTTAGAAACATGACAAAGACATAGGGTTGTGGTCATGTGACAAGAATATGCGATTTTTGTTTGTGTTAAGTAAGAAGATATTGTGATTGTATGCATTAGTTTGATAAATTCTTTGCCTTGTGTCATTTGCTGGAAATGAAAATAACTAATACTGTTTTATTTTTATACACTGAACATATTCAATTTTAATTTAAGTGATATAGTCAAGCATGCTTCAAGTTCTTGTTTTTTGAGAAGTTTTGTTTTGATTGGTGTGTTGTTTCTGATATGCTTTTAGGATTGCTTTTGCATGTTGTTAGACTTTGTGGGATCTGCATTTGTGTGGTGTATGATGACTCTAAGCCAGTTGTGGAAAGACACACTATATTACAATCATTCCATATGAAACAAAATGTTTGAACTAGGATTCCTAGATATTCCAAGGCCATTGAGTCATATAACCATTCTCACCTTTCCAGCACTCTTCCACAGGCTGTACCTCCTTTCTCCAGGAGGGCCATTCCAGTCAATCCCAGAGTAAGTTTGTGGATTCCTATCCAACCACCTAGGTTATTTTTAAAAGAAAATGAGGACTTGTGCTACTTAACATGCACGGGAAGTTTATTCCAGAATCTTTGGAGGTGTTAGTTTATAATGCTCTCCCTACCATGTGTAATTTATCTATTTATGAAAAGTTGGATGGTGTTTTTTCTAATAGGTTCATAGGTGTGTACCAGGCTAATGGCCCTGGGGCCTTTACAACCCTAGCCATAGGATTACCCTGGCATCGTGCCACCTGACCTTTGTTCCCAGTGCCTCTGTTGAGTAGAACCACTGGAGTTATCCCTGGGGTGAATTTTCTCTTGAAGAGGGTCAGCAAGGTGCTCTGCTTGACATGTATGGGAAGTCTATTCCATAGCATGGGCAGTCTCTGGGTTATGAACCTGTCCCTCCAGTACGTTCTGTTGATTGTGGTAATGAGGTTGAGGTCTCTGGAGTGTGTGGTGCAGAGGGATTGGGATTTCTTTAGATGTAGCATTTCTAACAGGGCTGAGACAGACATGGCTTTGTAAGCCAAACAGAGATTGTCTCTAAGTAGGTGATATGAGACAGAGAATAGTTGGAGTTTTTTGAGTTTGTCCATATAGGACAAGTGTTTAAGGCCTAGGATTCTCCTTGTGAGGTACTTTTGTGGCCTCTCCAGTTGTTGCAGGTGCCTAGTGAGGTACATGCCAAATGGGGAATTGTACTCAATGACTGGCCTAATGAGGGAAGAGTAGAGGGAGACAATGACCTCTTTCTTTCTGGATGCAAAACCCTTAGTAATGTGTTGTGTCACATAGAAGGACTTTCTGTCCACAGTGGCAATGTGGTGATCAAAAGAGAGGTTGCTGTCAACCTGTGTTCCTAGATCTCTTATAACACCTTCTGCATTCAATGGACTACCATAAATGTGGTAATACATGGGAACCGGGTTTTTCCCAAAGGGGATAATGACACATTTTTTGGCACTGAGATCACACCATGGTTCTGACACCAGTCTTTGGTCTCAGTGAGGCCATTCTGTAGGACGTCAACATCACTTGGGGTGTTAATAATAACTCCCAACTTGCAATTGTCTGTGAACTTTGTCAGCCAGCGTCCCTTCATGTGGGCCTGGACTTCAGAGAAGTAGATACCAAACAGGAGAGGACCCAGGACCAAACCCTGTGGGATCCCACTTGTGACTAGTAGGCAATCTGACTTGATGTCAGCTACTTTCACACTGTGGGTTCTATCTGTGAGCCAGTTTGCAACCCACCTAGTAATATAGGGGTTGATGCCTAGCTTAGTGAGTTTTTCTATGATTCCTGAGTGGGGAATGGTATCAAAGGCCTTGGCCAGATCAAGATAGGCTGTATGAACACCTTGCCTTCATCCACAGCTCTGGTGACTGACTCAAAGAAGTCGACCAAGTTGAGCAGGCATGATCTACCCTTCACAAAACCAAACTGTGTGGGATCCAGAGTTTGGAGATTCCCTATATCCTTGTTTATTAGGTCCATGATGATGCTTTCCATAGCCTGGCATATCAGACTCGTCAGGCTAATGGGGCAATAGTTCCCAGGGTCCGTAGTCACTCCTCCTTTGTGGATAGGGATGACTGTAGCAGTGCACCATTTGGTAGGGACAAAGCCAGAGGCGAGGCTGTGATTGAACAGGGCACAAGGTGAGGTGCTAGTTCACTCTGTAGTTCATGTAGAACACAGCCAGGGATATTGTCAGGTCTTCCCATAGAAGCTATATTATTGTCCTTGGACAGTACTGTTTTAACCTGTGAACCAGTAATACTGGGTACCTGGCAATCTACTGGTATTGTGATTGGTCCTTTGGGGGAGGAGAGAGGGACAAAGTTGGCACTGAATCTGTCGGCCAGTATATTGGCAATATCTGTTGGCTCGGTATAAGAGGTACCTTTGTGCAGTAGTTCAGAGCAAATCTGGGTATTGCCATGGAGATTCTTTACATAACTATAGAAGGCCTTGTGGTTGTCATTATTATCTGCTGCAATTCTGTTTTCATAGCTAGCTTTAGAGGATTTGATGAAGGATCTCAACTTTTTGTTGAGGCTGATAAGGGAGTTTTTCCAGTCTTAGGAATTCACCTTATTCTGCATCAGTTTCCTCGTTCTGTTGTAGAGTTTGTTTATGGCATGGGACCACCAGATTGGCTTCCTTTTTTTGGAGGAGAGCATCTTGGTTTTATTGGGTATGGCGAGATCCATGCATTTGTGTACGTGTTCATACAGTGCATTGGTGTATGATTTGGCAGTCATGTAACTATTCTCCATTTGCATTGGTGCTGTGAAGTTAGCCTCCTCAGTTTTTAGGAGCCCAAAGTTAGCTTTGGAGAAGTTTTTCATGGTGGTTACCTTTGTGGGGGGTGGGAGGGTGGAGGGGGGTGGATTTCCAAGGTGATTAGTTTGTGTTTGGATCTAACCAGGGAGGAGCTGACTATTGGTGTAGAGCAATGGTCGCTCATGTTAGTAATGACTAGGTCAAGGATGTTGCTACCTCTAGTGGGCTAAGAACGAGCTGGTCCAGGGCATTGGAATTAATGAACTTCAGCAAACGTTGGGCAAGTGTATTGGTACATGAGTAGTTTTCCCAGTTAGTGGAGGGGTAGTTGAAGTAGCCTAGTATGAGAGTGTTAGGCTGTACCCTAATATTCTCCAGGGTGCTTAGGAATGTGGAGTGTGAGTCTTGCAACATGGTTGGGGACCTATATCAGGCTATGACCTGAATCGCTGTCTTACCCAGTGTTAGCTGCACCTGAAATATCTCTGATGCATTACATTGGGCTACCAATTTGGAGATGTGCACATCCTTTATGGATATGGAAACACCACTGCCTTTGGAGCTTTGGTCCAAATTCTAGGGCTGAAAGTTGTGGAAATGGTTATAGCCTGGAAGTGTAAGGGTGCGTTATGCTGCCTTGAACCAGGTGGAGAGATTTGACTTGTAGAGATACAGGAGTACCAAGACAACAGGGTCTCTAATAATGCTGCAAGGCAGGCGGAAACCTTCCCTAGAAAGTCTGTAGGACACCAAATAAAGGGATTTGTACCATGTCTTTTGTAAGCGACAAGAGAGTCTTGAAAATGTGTCCCATGCTAACACCTGGCTTTTTATGTTCAACTGCATGTTCACCAGTGTAACCTGAATATCTCTCAACCTCTTATTGCAAAAAGTCTGGACAAAGCCAAAACTAATTAGAGGACAAAGGCTCCAAATCAGGTCTAGATTTTAAATATTGCTCTTATAAACTTAGAAAGTTGATCAGATAACAGGTTTGCTTTATAGTGCATGTTCTAAAGGATACAAAGTTTGAAACTTGAAATGTCTTGTCATTATTTATTGCGTTCAATAATTAATGATTTGAAAGAAAACCACAAAAAAATGAGGCTGAAAATGTAGACATTCTGAAATTTCTAGACAGTTAAGAGGTAGTCCATTCAGCAAAGGCGATTTTCTACTTGCTATTCTACCACCTGTCCAAAATCCAAGTTCTGTACACGGGGTTCTGGATACAAAGTCTAACTATGCTACTTTCTGAAAATGCCATAATCAGTAATATGAGTCCAAGAAGTTCAACAATTAATGCATAATGGCAGCAAAATAAAAATGTCTGTCAGTCTATCTATCTATCTATCTATCTATCTATCTATCTATCTATCTATCTATCTATCTATCTATCTATCTATCTATCTATCTATCTATCTATCTATCTATCTATCTATCTATCTGTCTATCTGTCTACTTATCTATCTAAGTCATTTTTTTCAGGGGGTGTTCATCTACCTGCATTTGCCAGTGTGAGGGATTGAATATCCACAACCCTGTACTTATTTATACTAACTCCAAGGTTACTATACCTCAGAGGAGGGAGACTATGATGCAATAATGCAGTCTCAAAATCAGTGTATATTTCATGCATATCCACGTTTTATTTTCACTGTCCTGTGGATCACAGTCCTAGCACATGGAATTTTAATGTGCATTTCTCTGTTACCTACCTTGTAATACAGTGGGGCTGATGTAGTACTGTATATTTATGGTTCTTTCTGAACCACGGGCCATGGTATTAGCACGACAGCAGAAGTATGCGTGTGTGTGTGTGTGTGTGTGTGTGTGTGTGTGTGTGTGTGTGTGTGTGTGTGTGTGTGTGTCCGCGCACATTTATTTATGTATATCCTTTCGAATGGTGGAGCTGTACATCTAAAAACATTAACAAAGTTTCTTGAATCTGAAAAATAATTTCTTCTTTGAGGAAAATGTCATATATCTAAAACAATGTTTGTTATATTTATGTAAGTTAATATTAATGAAGCATGCATTTAACATCCAAGTAATCAGTTACTTGGGATGCTAAATCAAATAAAAATAACCAGCTGAGTAGTCACCAGCAATACCAGCCTACCCAAAAGTAAAATGAAGTGCAAAAGCAGGAATTAGAACTACTTGTTTCAAACATATGGGGTTATTCTGCTTATACACATGGGCCTGGAAGGATCCTGCAGCATGTAAGTGTGGCATTCTTTGTTATTTGTGATGCACAGGTAAATGCGTGTCTCATCACACATAGATAGATAGATAGATAGACAGACAGATAGATAGATTAGATAAATAGATTTCTACAAATGTATAGTCACACCTTTCACATCATTTGACACACATCAGTATTCTGGCACAATATTAGTCATCATAATAATTTTTTATTAAAGCATCCATTATGAAACATGCAGGAAGCTTTTCTGTGTACAGTCAATAAAACCTAGCCATTGAAATTCATATACTGCATGTTTAGGAACTGATAAAGTTAAAACAATTACTTACAGGGTATTTTTCTAAAACATCTGTAAGCAAAGCATCCCCGAATATTGTTCTGCAGTATTCTGCCATCTTTGTTTGCTGTTTAGGTCTGGGAGAAAATGGAAACAAAACTGAATCACGCTTAATTAAAAAGAACACATGCAACACAATAGAAAAGGTTCAGAGTTAAACAAGAGTGCTTAGTTACGGCTGAATAAAAGTTTCAAAGATATTCATTTTTCTCAAAGATGAACATTAATTCAAGTTAATGGTTTACAACAAACACTATTGAGATGCTTAGCATATTGCAAAAGAGTTAAATATTCAAAGGAGAAAACTGGCACTGTAAAAATAGTATAAACATTGACCATTTAAAATTAATTAAATAATTACAACTTTTGTGCCACAAGAAAACACTTGATGTTAATGGACTCATTTAGACCCGGAGCCCTATTGGCTCAGAATCTGATCTGCCAAATAGATTCCCAGCACTCCAACAATGTTTTAATATCCCCATTAAATAAACTATCTTGAACTTGATCAATTATTATTTTGAAGTAACAGCTGATTATATTCAAAGACGTTTTTCTCTGTTAGGCAGTTTTTTATTGGACTTATTTTGTCAAGAGAACTTAGATTATGAGACTTAAAACTTTTTGTGCGTAAAGCAACCCAAGATGGCTACACTCTTTGGAATTCCAAAGGTTCACAAAGATAGGGACAGACCACTATTTAGACCAATCATTTCAGCTGCTTTTTATAAGACAGAACCTATATAAATTTGGCTTGATTATGCCCTGAATCCAGTAGTACAAAACACACTTTACTATTTAAAAGATTCCTGACATTTATTGGAACTGATGGTTTTGGATAATGAAAATAGTTTTATTTTTGTGTCTATGGATATCATATCTTTATATATGTGCATTCAACAGGAAGTGGGTATAGAATATGGAAGATATTATTTCACCAAATTCACTGACTTTGATGATGTGAAAATCTACATGGTATGTACACTGCTAGAGATAGTTTTAAAAAACGTTTTTGTTTTACCTTTTTGGGAAAACTTTATAAGCAAACATCAGGGGTGGCCATGGGGGCTAGGGTCGCCCCTGCTTTTGCCAATTTAGTTATGGCCATTTGGGAAGATAAGTTTTTAAGAACACAAATTTTGGCAGAAAACATTTTATTTTATCATTGTTACATAGATGATTTGTTTTTTTTTTTCCTATGGGAAGGTAATATTACTAAATTTGACCAATCTGTACATTATTTAAACAGTAGAAGAAAGAAAGGCAGGACACTGCTGTACAAACTCCTTTTTAATATACCAAGTAATCCACAGGTTAGCGCTTTCGGGATGAAACCCTTCTTCAGATTATTTAAACAGTATAACAGAGTTTTTGAAATTCACAGTCAGTGGGTCGGGTGATTCAGTGAATTTCTTGGACATTCACATGACTTATGACAAGACAGCATGGTCATTTATCAGTAGATTTTACCGGAAAGATATTTTTGCTAATCAACATTTGCACAAGGACAGTTTTCACCCTCTGCATATGAAGAGGTATGTAGTCAAAGGCCAACTCATTAGATTGAGCAGGCTTACCACTTTAGACAAAGTTTTTATAGAGGAAGCTAAATAGTTAATGGAGTTATTTACTGATTGGGGGTACAAACTGACTGGCTGGTCTCTATTTTTGAGGAAGATGTATTGCTGAGGTCTAACAAGGTGAGGCCAATCCTTTTCAGAGAATGCTATCATGAAGGACTGATTGTACAGCGGGGTGTGGACTGTAGATCGACAAACCAGAATAGCTGTATGATGGACTTTGACCAATCCCAGAGAGAGAATTTCAACAAGGGACATTGGATGGCCAAGCTGGTCTAAGTTTAATTTCGACCAATCAGGATGACTTTGTGTTTGCCTTTCCTACTCCCATTTCTAATGAAATGTGGGTTATTAAAGATATTATTTTAAACAACTGGAAGAGTATTTTGGGTAATGTTGATTTAAACACTACTCTTGGGAGCAGACCATTATTTACATTTAAGAAATCATGTAATGTAAAAGCTATTTTAGAACAAGAGACAGCAGGGAAACATCATGTCATTCAGCATGCCACGGCTGGAACTTTTGGCTGTGGCAGATGTAAACAATGCTGTTTTATCAGCAACATGTCTACTGTGGTCTTTAATAATTTTAACATGGTTATTAACCCTCCATTCAGATTCTATTGTGAGTCTAAGTTTATTGTTTATGTGGCCTGATGTGATTCATGTGACTCATTTTACATTGGGAAAACTATTAGATGTCTAAGGAGGAGGGTTTATGTACAACTACCGGCCATTAAGAAGAAAGATTTGAGTAATGCTTTAGCCAAACACGCTGTAAATTGTACAAAATTTAAGAAATTTATTTTTATGGTAATTGATCAAGTTCAAGATAGTTTATTTAATAGAAATGTTAAAACATTTTTGCTGTGCCGGGAATCTATTTAGCAAATCAGACATTGAGCCGATTTGCATCAACTGTTTTCTTGTGGCACAAAAGTTGCAATTGTTTAATTAACAGTATAAACATATGACAGTCTGCAAATACTAAGCATGCAGCAGTGGCAAAAAGGTAAAAAAAGAAAAAAAAAACATGCTTTTAAAGAATGATGGGGTCTTTCTTTATTTTTACACTTGTACCTCTGCTAGAATTATCAGGTGTTCCTTCATATTCTGCACGCACTGCATTATGTTTTGTACATGTGTTGCTTTTAGATATTTTATAATCTTTAATCGATCAATTACACTGAGTGCCACATTCCAAAAGACTTCGCTCAGTGTAAATGACTTACTCCATTATACTCCTGTCCTGATTCTAAAAGATTTGTTCATAGGTTCATAGGTTCATAGGTTCATAGGTTGGTCCTAGGCTATCAGCCCTAGGGCCTATACAAGCCTAGCCATAACAATTCCCTGGCTATTTCTTCCCACATTATTTACTTTCCTGGACCCCTGTCTAGCAGGGTGACTGACGTGATCCCTGGGGTGAATGTCCTTTCTCCCATCCAGTCGTCAAGGTTCTTTTTGAAGAGGTCCAAAGAGGCACTCTGCTTGACATGTATGGGCAATCTATTCCAGAGTCTGGGGAGTCTCTGGATCAGGAACCTATCCCTCCAGCATGTTTTGTTTATTGTGGTGACAAGGTTTAGATCCCTGGAGCGTGTAGCTCTGAGGGATTGGGATTTCTTTAAGTGTAGCATGTCCAACAGCTCTGGGTTTGACATGGCCTTGTATGTTAAGCAGAGATCGCCTCTGAGTAGATGATATGCGACAGAGTATAGCTGGAGTTTTTAAGGCGGTCAGCGTAGGGCATCTGCTTTAGGCCTGTGATTCTTTTAGTGAGGTATTTCTGAGGCCTTTCCAGTTGTTGCAGATGTCTTGAGAGGTACATACCAAATGGGGCATTGTATTCTATAATGGGTCTAATGAGGGATGAGTACAGTGGGACAATGACCTCCTTTTTTCTGGATGAAAAGACCTTCGTGATGAGGTGTGCCACATAGAAGGATTTCCTGGCTGTTGTGGCGATGTGGTTATCGAAGGTGAGACCACTGTCCACCTGTGTCCCCAAGTCTCTTATCACACTTTCTGTGTTTAGTGTACTGCCACCTATATGGTAATTCATGGATACATGTTTTTTCCCAAAGCGGATAACAATACATTTCTTGGCATTGAGATTGAGGCCATGGCTCTGGCACCAAGCATCTGTTTCTGTAAGGCCCTTTTGTAGAGTATCCACATCATTTGGGGATTCAATAATGGCTCCCAGTTTGCAGTCATCTGCAAACTTTGTTAGCCAGAGTCCCTTAGTGTTGACCTGTACTTCAGAGAAGTAGATGCCAAACAAGAGCGGCCCCAGGACTGAACCCTGAGATACTCCACTTGTCACTTGTCTGGAGCTGGATTTGGAGTCAGCTACTTTTATAGTGTGGGTTCTATCAGTAAGCCATTTAGCAACCCATTGGGTGACATAGGGATTAATGCCCAACTTAGTAAGTTTATCTATGATTCCAGAGTGGGGATGGTGTCAAAGGCCTTGGCAAGGTCTAGATAGGCTGTGTGGACCACCTTACCATTGTCCATGGCTCTGGAGACTGATTCAAAGAAGTCAATCAGGTTCAGGAGACAAGATCGGCCCTTCACAAACCCAAACTGGGTGGGGTCCAGTGTTTGAAGGTTGCCAATGTCTTTGTTTATAAGTTCCATGATAATACGCTCCATGGCCTTGCAGATAAGGCTTGTCAGACTGATGGGATGGTAGTTTCCGGGATCCAAGGTGGATCCCCGAATGTGGATTAGGATAACTGTAGCTCTGCGCCACTCAGTGGGCACGAAACCTGAGGTGAGGCTATGATTAAACATGACACTTAGGTGAGGTGCCAGTTCATATTGTAGTTCATGTAGTACACAGCCCGGGATGTCATCTGGTCCCATGGATGCTGTATTCTTGGCTTTAGAGAGTGCGTTTTGTACCTGTGTGGCCATTATTACTGGAATTTGGCAATCTTCCGGTATTGAGATGGGCCATTTAGGGGGTGAGAGGGGGTGAAGTTGGCACTGAATCGATCTGCCAGGATATTGGCAATATCCTTTGGATCAGTATATTTAATGCCATTCTGTTTTAGCTCAGAGCAGATCTGAGCATTGCCATTTAGATTTTTGACATAGTTATAGAATGCTTTGTGGTTGTCTTTGGAATCTTTGGCAATTTTATTTTCGTAACTAGCTTTGGAGGATTTTATGAGGCATCTCAGTTTCTTACTGAGGCTAGTAAGGGAGTTTTTTGCATCCTGGGATTTTCCTCTTTTCTGCAAAAGTTTCTTCCTTTTGTTATAAAGTTTGTTTATGGCAGGGGACCACCAGATTGGCTTCCTTTTTTGGATGAGAGCATTTTGGTTCTATTTGGGATGGCACGATTCATGCATGAGTGGATGTGCTCGTACAGTGCCTTAGTGTAGGATTCAGCAGTTTCAGTTCCCGTCTGCATGGGTGTCATGAAGTTTGTCACTTCTGACTTGAGTAGCATGAAGTTGGCTTTGGAGAAGTTTTTTATGGTGGTTTCTTTACTGGGGGGTGGGGGTGGGATGTGGATGTTAAGGGTGATTAGCTTATGGTCAGACCTGACTAATGAGGGGGTGACCATAGGTATGGAGCATTGATTTCCCATGTTGGTAATGACCAGGTCTAGGATATTGGAGCCCCTGGTAGGACTATGGATTAGTTGATCCAGGGCGTTGGAATTTATGAATTCCAAGAACCGTTGCGCAAAGGTGTTGGGACATGAGTAGTTTTCCCAGTTAATGGCAGGGTAGTTAAAATCACCCAGTATTAGGGTGTTTGGTTCTATCTTAGTGTAAGTGTTCTTGGTTCTTGGTGTAAGTGACTTACCTCAGTGTAAGTAAGGCCTATCTACAAATAGATTTACACTGGGGTCAGATTCCAAAAGACTAGCTTTTGGAGTAAGTCATTTACTCTTGTGTATACAATGAAATGAATTACGATTGTGTCTTGCTGATCAAAACTCTAATCAAAAGCAACTTATTATGTCTTCTCAACATATTTGCCAAGATTACCTTCTCGAACTTCATTCTCAAGATTAATTTCTTGACATTCATGTCCTGAACACTTGATAAGTTACTTATGATCAGAAACCCGAACATACTCCTTTATGTTATGTACCTTTTTAAAGCTGTTATGATTGGGTTTTGTGCTGCAGTATACACAATAGCCTCCAGAGATTAGTATTAGAAGGGCTTTAACAAATACAGAAGCTGTCAATATAATATGCAAATGTGGCAGAGTAAAGTATTAACAGTTTTAACACTCATAGAATGTGATACTTTGTTTCCAACTGCTACCTTTGTGGTATTACTAAAAGTATTAAAGCATTCAAAGCTGTAAAACAATTTGTGTTACTTTCCTTTTATCACAGAAATGTTCTCTGATCGTAATTATATGTTTTGTGTTCTCAATGTGGGCTCCGCTCTTCAGGTGAATTTAATAACATCCATATCTCCATATCCCTAACATATAACAAAATGATTTTGTTCAGAAATTTCATCATAATCAGCTATAAAGCACACTAACACACAGAACTCAATATATATATATATATATTTTATATATATATATATATATATATATATATATATATATATATATATATATATATATATATATATATATATATATATATATATATATATATCTAGATTCACTTTATAATCCCAAAATTCTGAAATACCAAATTTCAGGATATCGAGATCATAAAGCCAAAACACCACAATACCGACTGCCCATAATCGCGAAATTCAAAATCCCGACACTTACATACACACACTCACATACAAACAACTGCCTCCCAGACACAAGCAAAACTAACCTACTTATATATTCTAACTCCGAGACCGCACAATCACACACATAAAGGCAATTCACACCCACACATTTCACAGCCCCATGCACACACAAATCACAACCAAAACACACACTAACATACACTACAGCACATAACCTACACACTCATACAAATTTACCTGCACTTACATCCATTCATACACCGCAACACCAGAAGCTCCGAACTTCGGTATTTTGAATTTCGCACTTCTGGTGTTTCGCGATTCCGAGCATTCGGTATTCTAATCTCGGTATTCTGAAATTCGGTATTTCAGAATATCGAGATTATGAAGTGAACCCATATATATATATATATATATATATATATATATATATATATATATATATATATAAATACACACACACACACATATATATATATATATATATATATATATATATATATATATATATATATATATATATATATATATATATATATATATATATTTACATACTTACACGTGGCTCTCCTATGAAACCTCAAAGTGAATATTCCAAATAAATAAAATGTCAAAAACAAATACCTTAAACACCTAAAGGGCAAACGTTTTGATTGCAGGTATTTTTGTGGGAGGGATAAGCCCCATGAAACACCACTGCAGGTAAGTCCGTCACATTCTCCAAGCTTCTAGCTTTCAGCTCCATATTTAAATAAACATAAAGTAGAGAGAAATGAGTCAACCCCAGTAAAGGAAGCATTGCTAATGCATACTTACAAATCATACTAGCAGGAACTTCCTATTGAAAATAGTGATTGGCATTCTATTTCTCAGCATTGTGCACCTCAAGCAACTGATAGGCAAGCAATTACATGTCATTCAGCTGTGGATATGCACACAGACACACTTGCACACACAGCACACACCCTTTTATAATAACAAATCTGCATTTATTCATTTTAAGACAATACAGGCATTTTTGCTTAAGGTATAATATATTTTTTGTTATGCTGGAAAACTCAGCCATCTGCAGAAATGCAGAACACATTGCTTCTAGAATGGTACATTATGCTGCAAGAAAGCTTTTTTCCCATATAAATATGTTTAATGTACAGTGCTGTAATGTAAAAGTGATATGTTTTCATATATCTTATACATAGAGATAGATCTGGCAAGATGGACTTAAGAAAAAGGTGGCAGAGTTGCAGTTCTATTCTCTAAACAGCTCTTCTTCCACCCTCCACCAGTCACTCTTCCAAACTCCCAACTAGATGAAGTTCTCATTGTCACCTGTAAATTGAATAATCACAAAAAACTAGCAATTGCCTCCATCTATATCCCCCAGGAAACAACATCCCTATCTTAGAGCTTGTTCTCTCTTGGATCTCTCAGACTGCCTCATATGAATCTGTTATCTTGGGTGACCTTAACATCGATTGGAATGCCCTTGATACTGATTCCCCTAACACCTCCATTAATCTCTTTGGCTTCTCCCAGCTAATCTCTGCTCACAGTCATCTAAATAAATAAACCAACTCTGGCTCCACACTAGATTGGGTCCTTACCTCCAACCCTAACTTCTACCAAAACCCCTCCACCCTACCTGATACCCTAGTGACCACCATCCCACCTTCATAATTCGACACTCACCTCTACTATACAAATCCCAGCAATACAAAGAGTCCCATAAACTCTCAAACTTTAATCCAGACACTTTCAACCACTCACTCTATACAATTAACTGGTCCTTCCTCTATGACCTTCCCCTGTAGAAAGCTGTCCTGGCATTTAACAATATATTTCTACACACACTTAACTCCCTGGCCCCCATCAGGAAAATAAGAATCAAAACCCAGTATGCCCCTGGCTAGCACAAGCTACCCATAAACGTATGCAAATGAGAGATGGTGCATGGGAAAAATGGAAAAAATCTAATACTTTCACTGATCTTCAGTCCTACAGAGAGCGTTGTAACTTAACTAAAAAAGGTCACCCTTGACGATAAAAAATATTTCCAAAAATATATACATAATCCTCACTCCAACCCCTAAATATTCTGGCAATCAGCAAATAAATGGCTCTATATCAGAACGTCGAAGTATTAAAACGTTGAATGTTCTGATATTGAACACTATTCAGCGAATGCTAAGAATAGCGAAGCTGCAGAACAGCGAATTCTTTACTCGGGAAAGAATTTGGTTGGCCGTTTCTGTGGCTTCACTATTCTTAGCACTGTGGTAGAAAGTTACAGGTTGGGTTCATGTAAGTGGGCGATTATTTGTACGTTAGGGTTAGGGGCAGGTTAAGTGAGTTAGGGTTAGGGCACAGGTTAGGCGTGTGTGCAATAGTGACATACTTTAGGGTTAGGGGTGGTTTAAGTGAGTTAGGGTTAGGGTGTGGGTTAGGTGAGTGTGTGATAGTGACTGAGCTTAGGGCTAGGGTTTGGGTTAAGGTAAGTGGGTAGATAGTAGCGTATGTTAAGTTTAGTGTAGCGTTATATATAGGAGTCTAAGTGTATGTGTGTGGTTGCTGTTTGTTTGATGTGCTTGTGTTGTGCATGTGTTTCGGAACAGCAACTTTTTTCCATGGGAAAAAATTTACTGTTCTGAATGTTCGATATTTTCATATTTAGATGTTTTGGGGCTGATGAAATAGCATTCGCTATTTTCATCTTTCAATAACGTGATATAAACTACAACGTGCTGGTAGCCCCTCATCACCTAATCCATGCCCTAACTGCTTTCTCACTGATAGTGCTACCTAACTTAATTCTTTCATAATTGACTCTATTCACAAACTAATTAGAAATGACACCATCACTTGCCCCAGTCCTCTTTCATCAACCCACCCAACCCCCTTGTCTCTTAAACCCATCCCCACAACTTATATCAAGTCGCTCCTTAGCAAACATAAAACATACTCTCCATCAACTGATAACCTACCTCCTCAATTTCTAAAACTTGCAGCCAATTCTATCGCATACCCCATCTCCAGCTTAATCAATAGGTCAGTCAAAGAAAACACTGTACCTAAAATCTGGAAGAAATCTCATGTCATACCCTTACATAATGTGGCAACTCAACAATCTCTAATTTCAGTGCCGTTGCCATTCTATCTCCTCTGTCAAAAAATCTATCCACAAACTGCTCCTTGATCACTTCCTCCTAGAAAGTCTGTTTACCCCTACACATCATGGTTTCCACCCAATTCAGAGTATAGCTACTACTCTGATATCATTCACTATTTCTTTTGCAAATTCTCATGATAACAAGCTAATCTCATGTTTGTTTCTGGACCTCTCCAAAGCCTTTGACACTGTTTCCCACTGCTTGCGTCTGTCCAAACTAGCTACGCTTAGTCTCTTCAACTCTGCACTTTCTTGGTTTTTCAGCTATCTTTCAAACAGATCCCAGACAGTTAAATGGAAATCTTACTTTTCTCCTTTCTTACCAGTACAAACTGCGGTACTCCAAGGCTCCATCCTTGGACCCCTATTATTTAATATCATTACTATAATCTATACTCTTCTGTACACTCACATCTGTCATGCAATATGCTGATGATTCCACCTTTATATCCTCCTCCAGCAATATCACCCGTACTCAGTTGAAAAATTACTAACTTCCAACCAATTGCTACTTAACCCTAAGAAAACAAAACTTCTCCTATTCCTCACTAAATCTCGCCAACATCATACCTTTACTGTCTGCTCCCTTAACAATACCATCATCTCTGTTGAACCTCACACCAAATTGCTAGGAGTTATTATCAATGACCAACTAAAGTTCGATCTCCATATTCAGCAATGCATCAAAAGGCACATCAGAATTTAGGCCTGTTATATAGGCATAAAAAATGATTCACAGATATCGCTGGACTCTCTCCTGCACTGATGTCGTTAGTAAGAATTACACATAATGCCGACTTGCTCCACATTGTGACAGTTGGGGGGTATGCATAATTGCTGCACTCAAACATAGTGGGAATTTGCAATGGCTGTGTCTAAGTGCAGCTATGGAACCATCCAGAGACAGTAGTTATGCTTAGGAAAAGCAGTCTAAATTCTCTAGGAAGAATTTATGAAAGTGAAGTGATAATGACATGCAAATGAGCCATGCCTGTAAATTCTGTGATTATCGTAAGTAAATGTGGCACCTATCTAGCCATGGTGTAATTAGTATTCACTTTTTATGTGCAATGATGCTGAGTCCACAAGCCTAACAAAAAAGCAAAGTCACACCTTCTCTATCTACTTTGCAATCCATGAAGATGCTTGCTGTAGGTTCATAGGTTGGTACTAGGCTATTGGCCCTATGGCCTATACAAGCCTAGCCATAACAATTCTTGGATATTTCTTCCCACAATATTTACTTCCCTGGACCCCTGTCTAGCAGGGTGGCTGATGTGATCCCAGGGGTGAATTTCCTATCTCCCATCCAATCGTCAATGTTCCTTTTGAAGAGGGCCAAGGAGGCACTCTGCTTGGCATGTATGGGCAGTCCATTCCAGAGTATGGGGAGTCTCTGAGTCAGGAACCCATCTCTCCAGCATGTTTTGTTCATTGTAATGACAAGGTTTAGATCCCTGGAGCGTGTGGCTCTGAGGGATTTGGATTTCTTTAAGTGGACCATGTCCAGCAGCATTTTGTAACCTGCAAGTACATATTTGACCAAAATTAAATTTGAGTCTCACTCATTACATCTAACTTTTTCATTCAGGATCACACTAAAAATCAGATAATTGTGTTACAGATGATTTCTGAGTTGTGGATTGTCAATTACATGGTAATATGCATTGCGATTATGAAGTTTTTTGTTGTAAATTTTCCCTTAAGGATCTGGTGGTATTTAGGTCACTGCATGTCATGAATTACATCAAATCAATTTTCTGTTACTGTCCAACTTTCTTTCAGTTAGTTCTCACTTTTTACTGTCAACAATGAGCAAGGCTCAACTCGGTTTACAATTGCGGAGCGAGGCCAAATGGCATAAGTTTAGAGCTGATTTAAGAACTTCATATGCAAATGAGGCAAAGCAGCACTGAATTCTATGAATCGTATTGCTGTGCAAGTGTGTTTGTCTTGTAATAGACACAAACTCATGCAGATAGTCAAGGGCAAGCTGCACTGATGGGAGCTGAGCTTGTGAAAATAGAGCATCTCAATCTCAGTTTAATATGCTATATGATTTACGTGATATCTATGCATTTATAAGATCATTAATGACCAGTTTAATGAAGCAGCCACATCCATGTGGCCCAAATTGCAGTTTCCAGTTAGAATCTCTGTTACGTACACAACTTACCCATAACCTACCTAAAGGACAAAAAAAAAAAAAACATCAATAATGCACCTGGTACAGATAATGTAGCCAGACCCTTCACCCTCTGAACTATCTCTGGTAGGGATGGAGCCAATGCAGAATCCAAGGGCATCCTGGAGATGTGGCTGTTCACATCTACCAAGGGAGAGTCATACTTTATGCCCTAATATATTATCTCCCGTCTCTAGTACTACATCTGGGGGATGAAGATACAATGGAGATGTGTGGCACATCTCCCCACCTCCAATGCAGCTCCACCTTATCCTCACCATATTTATCCCTTTGACCAATGCCTTCTAGTGTGACATTCCCAGCTTCTACCAGGGACTGTCATAGGAGCTGGCCATAGAATCAGGAATGGTAAAGTCCACCCTTTGCAGCCACTCCATCGGATGCCCAATCTGCTAACTGAGCCCAGGTCACCTGAATCAAAGTCAGGGCTTTATGCACTAGAGTGTCTCAATGTGGGGTTTGTTTGTAGGGACAGATTAACTTGTGACACGGAACATGATGTGCATGTTATTTTTGCTCCGACACTCTGTCTTATATTGATGAATATAAGAAACGTTTTGTGTTAGACTGAGCAAGCACATTAAGGGCATTTTGTGTTAGGCTGAACAAGCACCTTAAGGGCATTTTGAGTTATGAGCAAGCACCTTAGGGTCATTTTTTGTTAGGCTCAACAAGCACCTTAGGGGCATTTTGTGTTAGGTGGAACAAGCACCTTAAGGGCTCTAAGAAGATTTAAAGAGAAAAAATGTTGCAGTACATTTTATTGCTTCACTTTCCTCAAATTCTATCCAATTGGAGACTGTCATTTTAGAACATTTCCGTTTCAGATAATATGAATGTGAAATGATTATTTCATTATAAGATAGTTGTTTACATGTTGATTTTAGCACTTTAAAACCTACAGGTTTGAGCCAAGAGATTAATTGGAATAGAATGATATGTTAATATATTGATAATATCATGGTTTTAGCTTTACATAAGTGATTTTAACCAGTGTTTTCAGAATCCTTGAACACTTGTGACAAGGTGTTAAATCTGTGATGTGTTAATAAAGATCTTGCTCCATACTTTGTTGTCCCACATACTTAGTTTATAACGTGTACCATAAAATGGATGAATCATGTTTACTCTTCAGATTAAAAATATAAATTACTAAGAATCTTACAGCATGCTAGTAAAGAGCTTCAAAATCTAAACTAAATACTACACCACATTCAAAAGTTATTATGCTATAAAATATATTATTGGCCTCATTCACTTTTTGTTCTTTGATTTTGTTTTCATTTGAAACTGTCTAGTTACAGCTTAAGACTATAATAACATAATGACATGTGATATCTACTTCACCTAAGTGAACACATTATTGTTGGACTATAAAATCCATCTATGAATTAATTAGTAGACCTGAACAGTATTAGTGCAGCTAGACTTGTGCTACATTTGTGTGTGTACTTTCAGTCATTGCAGCAGCAGTTATACATAATTACTGACAAATCACTATAAGGGAAAGTATGGATGTATATCAGTGTTATATATTTATTTACAATAAGGCAAACTGCAAACAATACTAGAAATAAAAGAAAACACCATTTTACACTCGTGTGAGGGAACAAAACAATCACAGCAACCACAAATATTTAGTATCTCATAGCAATGCCATGCGGATAACATGACAAGCACTTTAAAGTCACTGGAAAGAACTTAAGAATTCACTATAGATATGCAATTTATGACTGTAGCAAGGAAAGAATTCCAGAGTTTTAATGCTATAGCCGTAATGGCTCTGTCCTCAGAATTCTTGAAAATGTAATTTTGATAACTGAACTTCCTAACATTAACAGTTTCTGGGGTGAGATCATATCAGGATATCACTCCAGGCAGGTGCCTGCAAGTATTACTACCTACTGTATAAACAAGCAGAACATAGAAATAATGGAACATTTACTTTTGCTATAGGTTTGAACACTCTGTGGAGGAGATTACATCATAAATGTGGTTCCCTTGCTTCATCCTTTTATAAACTTGGCCAGTCTGGTATAAGAGCTAGAATATTTCTTGAGATATTAGTATTCAGTAACACATAATATACTACAGAATACCAATACAGTGAAATATATGACATGTTAATACAGAACATACAATATGTAATGCTATATCAAAAGCAATACATTTCAAATAATTGCAGAACTGAAGGATGCGATGCTTGCTGGGTACATCAGCTACCAAGGAAACATGAAGATAAAAACAGAATGATACATCATGGTTAAGAAGCAGTTACTAATACATTAATGTATTTTGAACCATTTTGTTAATGTTTGTAGAGCACTTTTAGAAAATGGGTATTAACATGTGTAGTATGATTTTAAATGTATCTGGTGCTGTGACTGGATAACTGAATTGTTAATGGGAATCACTATTTAAATGAGGTGATTTGGAGTATTTTTTGTTCTGATGAAGTTCTCAATAAAATAATCAAAAGCACTCAACCAATAACCATACAGCTGTTTGTACTTTCCAGTTCATTGCCACAACTTGCAGTGTTTTTTTGTTATTCATATTTTTCCACTTAAATTTAAACTGGAAGTTGATACTAGACAAGGTTGCCCACTTTCATTTTATCTTTTAACATGTACTTTGACGTCTTCCTAAAAGACTTATTAAATAGTATTATATTAAATGAATATACCTTAATTTCCTTAAGCAGTGAACAGCAGATTTTTGAGATTCTATATTATTATACCTTACAAGTCCTTTAAAGGCACTTCCATTCATTCTATAGAAACACTTTCACTTATTTAAGTATGTGACACTAAGGTAAACATAAATTAAAAAAAATGCACATGGATATGATAATGGTAGAAGTGCAGGAACCTCTCCAGGTTCCCTGTATGTTGCAGGCAACCCTGATAAAGTTGTTCAATCCACAGTCCTTTCACATCCTTTCCTTATTCTGTCCTATTGAACTCTTAACCTCTCTTCTAACTTACAATGTACAGCTGTGCTATGTAATACATTCCAGGCCCTTAAGACCCTCTCCTTAAAGTTATTTTTTTTTCAGAAATGTAGCTGTGCCATCCAGCATCTTGAACAGTTTCCCAAACTGGAACTCTTCAACTCAAAATTAAAGACCTAGAAAAAAACTAAAATGAGTTGTGCTAACTGGCAAGCTATTGCTCCAATTGTAGCAAGCACTTTGCTAAAGTTAGAAGTACACACAGAGCTTCAGCTTAACCATGAATACAGTGCCAGCATTCATTTAAAAAGCTGTGATAACCTTGCCAAAAATCAGTGCTGGCATTATACTCGTACACCACTGGCCCCTCACAATTATGCCTCCTATAAGTGTTCACCCAGGATGGGTACAGGACGTTTTGACCCCGACGATTCGCCCCGACCTATTCGACCTTGGATGGTTGGACCCAATCAACACATTAAAAAAATGTAAAAAAAACTTTAAACACAATTAAAACAGTAAACAGAGATTTAATACATAAAAAACAATGAACAGAAACTACGGACTGTAAAAGTAATAATCATAACATCCGGATTGCCAGGGTTGCTGTAGTTCATAATTTCTGTTCAACGTACTCCTACAGATTAACAGCTGAAAGTTAAACAGTCATCTCGTTTTGTAGAGCACATAATAGGCCTGTTAGATTCACCGCTATCCCTGAAACAACGTTTTGTGGGAGATGTAGTGTAGTGCAACTACTAGGAAAAAATGTTTTAAAATAACTGACACGACGGGTACATCACACAGACTACATTGCTTGTGAGGTACAAAGCAACCTATAATTTTTTTAGGAGAGTGCAGTTGTTTACCTGAATTTGTTGCTTTTCCTAATGACACTACATTACTGAAAACACTTCTAGTATTGTACCCAGGGATTAATGAATAATTTATGGAGTTGATGTTTAATATCAACTATCAAACATTAACACTTAAAAAGACTGTGCTGAAAGCTGTACCAGTATGGGAAGAAAGCAAACTGGCAGGGTTGTGAAAGTTCTCACATACAGAAAAAGATTAAGAATGTATAATACATTAGTGTACTACCACCTAGTGGTAATAGTAAGATATTATCATTAAAAAAATTAAAAAGAAATATAGCTCGAGCAGAGAATCAGTTAAACATGTTGAAAATTACCTCAAAAAGAAATACATATAGATATATATATATATATATATATATATATATATATATATATATATTATAAAGTATGCATACCTACCAACCATACCGAATTACTCATTTTTTACCGAGTTTTGGGGTCCAAATGAAGGTGTACCACGATTCCCAAGTGGCACTCCTTCATTTCCGATTTTTTTTTGCTTTGTTTTTTTTTTAATTTTCACACTGTAGGAGCTGACGTCATCACACACGGGATGATGTCAGCTCCATCAGGCTACCAGCCAGTCGGAATTCACAACATCATTTCCGGCTGAAATTGAATTGTGAGTGTGTGGGAATAGGGAAACAGTTGCTGAATGCAAAGGAACGGCAGAGAGTTTTTGCAGGGATAAAGGCAGAGAGAGGAACTACTCCATTTTTGTTTGCAGGGAATGGCAGAATACAAAGTGAAGTTACGGCAGAGGGAGGAACTACTCTGTTTTAGTTTCAGGGTAAGCTCTGTATGGCAGAGAGAGGAACTACTTCATTTTCATTGCAGGGTAAGTTTTCAACTGAAGGCAAAGCATTTCAGTGTGTGGAACTGCTCAGTTTTAAGATATGCTTAGCTTTGAAGTAATTGCAAAGTGTGTGTGTGTGTGTGTGTGTGTGTGTGTGTGTGTGTGTGTGTGTGACTCCAGCTGAAAGTCCATATATGATTAATGCATGTCTGCTTAATCGTACATATCCAGGAGGGCATCTGAGACTTATAGGTCCATCAGTGCAGGATCTCAGCTATTTTCAGGCAGTGCTAAAAGATATACCAGCAGTTTCAAAGGAGTGCTATCTTTCAGTTCTGGGTAGAGATTCTGCATTTTCTAAAGAGAGTAGTACCATATGTGGGAAGAAAATTAAATGAATCTACAGATCTTATTTAGTGAGGACTGAATACAATCTGTGTTTGAACATAGGTCATTACTAAATATAAGTAAGGTATATTATAGCTGAATAATCCAGTTTCTTTTACCTAACAGAGTCCTGATTTCAGGTGTAAGAAATGTGAACAATCCAATTAGTATTAGCGGAGAAAGAGACAATGGCAGAAGCCAGAGTTCACAGTATATGTATCCGAGTGGTCATTTCACTGACTCAGGGGTTCAAAATGTTTAATGGTGAAGCTGAAAGATATAGCTAGGTGTGTGTGTGTGTGTGTGTGTTTGGTCCTTTGGTACAGGGTTAGCCACCACCATTTCTGGGCTTTATCCAGATTTTTTTCTGTGCTAAGAGTTGAGAGCTATGATGAGAAGTGAGAGCATTTTTTTGTGCTAAGAGTTGAGAGCTATGATAAGAGAGAACACAATTTGTATTCCCCCATTATTGTTTTTGTGCTAACAGTTCACAGCTTTGGTGTGTGAGAAGTGAGAACTAAATTTGTTTTCCCCCACTACTGGCTTTGTTGTTTGTCGTTGCTTTTTGTGCTAAGAGGTTGAGAGCCAAGGTCAGAAGTGAGAACTGAAATTATTCAATAAATGACAGCCATTAAGTTTTAGTCTTCCTATCTGTCAGGAAACTGCTGATTTAGCATAGTGGTATGTTGTTCTGACTGTAGTGTATAGGGTTCTGTGTTCAAGATTTGCCAGTGAAATGCGTGGTGGTAAGACAACATTCTATTCTAGCAACTTTACAAAATTATACAAGCAATGTTTAAAATGTGTCCCTGGTTTTTGACCTTTTGCCCCCCCCCCAAAAAAAATGAAATTGAAAATAAGTGCGACACGCTGTGCATGATGCCTGTGGCTTACACTACTGTCATTCTATTTGTAGTGTGGGTGTGGAAGTAGACTTTTATGATGGAAATGTTCTGAATTGGGCAGTTTTGTTATTATTGGTTCATGCATTTTGTTTCATTGCCTACATACAGCCTACTGGTAAAATGTTCAAACAATAAATTTGAAATGCACTCTGTCTAACAAGTGTGTTGTGTTATACAAGGAATATAATTTAATAAAGTCAGGAAGGTGTATCAAAGAAAAGAACACATGTATGTATCTTGTTTTGTGTGCAAGGGGCCAATGATTTGAAAACAGCCCAAAAGTAATCTTTATCCACCACTGGCCAGATACATTTTCTTTGGATGTAGTGTGAGTTTCAATGCTGTTTCAATGAATGTGTGTTTCAAGGGCAAAGAAGTTTTAATGTCAAGCCTATTTTCATTGTGAGACAGTATTGCTGTGTTTATCAGATGATGTCTATTAGTGTTTCTCCATTGTAGTGCTGTAAAAATGTAAAAATAAAATCCAAATAATCATTGTAGAAGTAAAGCAGTATGCATACATTAGTGCTTATGGTAAATGGGTCAAAATAACCAGGTAATGGGACACAGGATTGGCTGCAGGTGGACTCTGGTGCCATATTTTGGTTGTCTGTTCTTCAGTTTGCATTTGAAAGTTGGCATCCCACAATTCCATTGGAGTGGGTGGGGTTATGTAATTTTGTATGCAAATTTGATGTTAATCAGCGTACAGATTTGTACCTATTTTTCATGGGCCTTGTCCAGATTTTTGATGTTCCAGGTTGAGAGGTATGAAAGTATGCTATAAAGTAACAGTAATCATAATATGTTAAACATAACACTAGTTATTATATGTTAAAGATTTAAATGTTATTTTTATACTAAACAATGTAATAATTAAATAAAATAAAAATATTAATAAAAAATATATTTACAATGAAAAATTAACAGTGTTATTATTGAATAATTGATTAATTAATAACTTAATGATAAAGTACTTAAAAGAATACATTTGGGGCCAAATAGTCTGGGGTCGAACTGTCCACTAAAAAATCAATTATACAATACATATACATTTTTATATGAAATTCTACAGAAATCCATTGGGGTCAAATAGTCCAGGTTCGAACTGTCTGGGGTCAAATAGTCCTGCTTCCCCCAGGACAGCTCCACCCTTTGCCCCACTCTTGATAGGGGTCTGCTTTTTCTCAAGTATGACCTAAAAACAACTCTTTCTTGCTGTCTTCTATGTCTCCTTTCACCATTTTGTCTTTCCTCTTAACTCCATCATTCCGTTCCCACAGACAATGCAGTATACTGTAATCATGCTATGTATTTACTTTCTGTTTTATAATGTCTACATACCGAGCTTTCCGAGTATCTGCTAAGATTGTACCCATCCACACCCTTCAACATTTTGATAAGCCTGTGCTGTCTGCCTTTACATCTACAGTCTATACACAGTAGACCAGATGTAACCATTCTAGTCATGTGCACACTAGAAGGGTGTACTCACCTTTCTGGAATCTTCTACTTGCACTATCAACGCCTGCATATTACTGATTTATGCCACTGCCTTTTCTTATCGCAAAGGATGACTCAGCTTACAAATGATTACTCCCCCAAACCCTATTTCTCCTGTAGCTTGCTTAAGTACACCCATTTATGCTATTTGTTTCCCAAATGCCCATCCCCTAAAGTGATTAATCTTGCATGCTTAAAATAAAACTGAGTTGCTACTTCAGTGCCCTAAATACTAGCAGTCACTGATCTTTCAATAGACTGTGCATTCTATTACTTTGTTTATTACTCAGTATACATGAGTAATAAACACACTGTGCAGTCTGTTTATTACTCGTGTATACATGAGTAATAAACACACTGTGCAGTCTGTTTATTACTCGTGTATACATTAGCAATAAACACACTGTTCAGTCTGTTTATAACTCGTTTATACTGATCTTGCTGTACAAATCTGTTGCAACTTTTGACACAAATGAGTTAAAAAGGCCATTCCTGGAAATGAACACCATAATATATCACTGGTTACTGTCTTTTCTCCTACGAGTTCCTTCTAACAACCATCATCTTCTTCTTCTGACCAGATGGTCAGATTCCATTTCACAACATTTTAGGATCTACCTCAAATACCCATCTGCATTTTTACCAACATTTGACACAGTGAACAAAGCATTTGGCTTTGCTGAGGTTCAGAAATATCATATCCATAGCATTTCCCAAGTCCACTACAGAGATAAACAAGTCATAAGACTAATGTAAGGGGCACTTACAAGACCTCTGCTATATGAAATCATACTAGGCCACCAATGTATGAAATCAGACTCTCTAATATCAGACAGAGAATTAACATTCAAGAACTTCAGTAGCCTGTCACAAAGAATGACATCCACGATCTTCCCTGGAATTGCCATCAGACTAACAGACCTATAATCACTGGACTCCTTCCTAAATCCAGCCTAACACAAGAGAATCACTCTCAACAACTTCCAGTATTATAACACTTCAAAATTTACTAAGAAGGTTCTATAAATCACTGCTAGAAGTTCACTAAGGACTACTGACAAAATGTTTAATACCCTGTAAGGCAGAATATTTCTACCTTGCGTTACATCTCCTCAATGACATTTGAGTTTCCTCTAAGCATTCGTCCATCTCAAAAAAAAATAAAAAAATTTATATATACACACACACACACACATATATATATATATATATATATATATATATATATATATGTTGTATATTTCAGCTTTTCCCGGTTAGGGGTCGCCACAGCATATACATATATATATATATATATATATATCTATATCTATATATATATATATATATATATATATATATATGGATCTACTTCAACCCGAGTCCACTTTAGCGAAAGTGCATTTACATGAAAACGCACTTTTGCGAATAACACTAACACACACACACATATATATATATATATATATATATATATATATATATATATATATGAGTCCACTTTCAAATCTCGAAATACTGAAATATTGAATTTCAGTATCTCAAGATGAAAGTGTCAAAACTACACTACAGTAAAAACTTAAAAAAGTGAACATCACTTTACTGAAAGTTCATATTACCAAATTTTCAGTATGAGACACTCTGTTTTTAATACGCTTTCCACAAGACAAAAACACATGCACTACCTTCCTCCTTACACCATAACAAAACTACACAAGAAACACACAAACAAAACCAACTAACCTACATACAAGTATCCCACACCCTGCTACTTATATATATATATATATATATATATATATATATATATATATATATACAGTTCTACAAGATTGCAGTACAGTATATATATATATATATATATATATATATATATTACTGAGCTTTTTTTCTGTTTATTGACACTGTAGTCTGTCATTACCATTCTAAAGTGACTTTTACCCGTCTGAGACATGCACTGCCATCCCAAGGGCACATTTGCTTCTTTTGCACAACCTGAAACCAGGTAGAAATAAATTGCTATCTTTCACATATTTGAATATTTAGAAAAAAACACATAATGCATACATTCCACATTTAGACTGCATCACATTCTCATTTTCCCATACTGATGATTCCTAATCTGTAACATTTTCTTTGATTTACCAGTATACACCAGCATGTTCTCAATGTTGTTTAGTAATTAAATGATTAAACGTGCAAGTGATATGATTCTTCTGAGACCCTCTTCAGCCATGGCCTTGTCAACAATGGCAAGGTTAAATGCAATGAATATAGAGAATTTAAAAGAGCCAAATCACCAATTTGTTTTCGGAAGATGTGAGGAAACTGAAGTACTGAATGAAACCTATGCTAACAAAGAAAATGTAGGCAGAGTCCGTGCAGGGAGTGACCAAATATAATGATGGAATCCTGGATTCTAGAGCTGTAGGAAAGGAACTTAAACAAGGAGTCAACAAAATATTTGAGTTAAATAATTAAGACACAATCTTTCTTGCATGAATACAAACAATGTCGATTGCCTTTTTGACAACTTCTTTACAATAATGAGGTTTGCTATATATTCATAATTATAGTAACTCTTTAAATACAAGAAAAAGCTGCAGGTATTATAACGGTGGGCACAATTATTGAGCATACAGTAAAAATTTCAGCAAATGTGTCTTTAATATAAAGAGTGAAGGTGAAAGAGATGTATTTATTTTTACAAGAAAAATAATATACATTATTAAACCATAGTTGCTAAGACAACTATGCCCTACTCCATATGTCAAAGCAATGCATGCTTTTAAGTGTCAAGATAATTTCTACATTAAGCCAAAGTAGTACTCTTTAATGAAATGGTAAACACTTACGAATCCACATGGTTTTCAAAGGAAAGGACAATTGGGTAAGGAGATGTCTTGAAAGCTGATTCGGCGATAGCCTCTATTACCTCCTAGAATGCAATGCAGTATGAAAAGTCCATGTGAAAGTCATTCATTTTTTTAACAACAGCACTTCAGCTCTGCAGAAATCAAATTATTCTGAGATAAACATATTCAAACTACTGTAGGAGAGCAGGACACTGTAGTGAACTATAAATGTATCATCACAGAATAAACCACTGCAACTGTAATTTTATATATATGTGTGTGTGAACATATATAGATAGATATATAGATACACACACACATATACAGACACATTTTTTTTAACAAGGAGCTATTTAACTCAAACTCTCAAACATCAAGTGCTTGGGTTTCACCATTTTGCTGCTTATGTCTTGATTCATGTTATACTTGTAATCAATTGCACATTTAAAAGAAATGCCTTTTACTGGAGGAGTGCCATTCACTGCTTCTCGTCCAGTGTGGTGGCTTTGCCACCAGATCACCAAATTATAACAAAAGTACCTCTGAGGTTGGACAAACTCAGAAGAAGTATACTTACTAATGTGGTCTGTGCATTTTAGTGTCTCACTTTGGAAGACACAGATGAATATTCAGTGGGAAGCAGAGGAGCAGCTGAATGGTGAGTAACTAAAAGGTAATGTGCTTCTGTGTGCGTGTGTGTGTGTGTGTGTGTGTGTGTGTGTGTGTGTGAGTGTGTGTGTGTGAGCACGTGTGTGTGTGCACGTGTGTGTGTGGTATGTGCGTGGTATGTATACATGTGTCTGTGTGCGTGTGTGTGTAGTTTCTCACAACTCAGGGTTAGGAGTTAGCTACTCTATTATTTAGCCAGATATTGCATTCCAGAATAATTGCACACTGTCAAACTTAGTATGCTGAATGATTTGCTTTATATCACTGATAAAATTTCATATGTTTTTGAAAATCCTTTATTTGTCTCATCTCCTTGTCATGTAGTGACATTATTGAATAAGGAAATATATGAAAGTTATTTATTTACTGTAACTTAGCTATGAAGGGCCATCTTAGTCTACCCACATGAACTGAGGCCAGCAGGAGTATGTCAGTTCAGCGCCCACAACTTTGCCAGACCAGAAAACACCTCATCTTTTTCACAATCCCTTCTGACAAAGAACTTCTCTCTTCAGCCACCGACTAATATGGACCAAAGAATTAAAAAAAACTATGAAGGAAACAAGACTCACTAAATGAGTTTCCTAACTACAATGAAAAGCTTGGGATAAGATGGATGAGTTGTACAGGAAGACAGACCTAGTCCTACACATGCAATATTATGGTAAGTACTAGCTTTCATATGTGAGAGGACTGGTTCATATACCTCTACCAAAAGGACATATTCACAAGATTAACATTGCGGATGGAGCCTAATAAAAATGACACAATAGGCAATATCTTCAACTGCAAGCTGTGGTGGCCATTACTAAACCATGAAATGTGTTACAAAGGTTTTGGCAGACATACCTGATTCAATAATAATAATGTATTATTATTATTATTATTATTATTATTATTATTATTATTATTATTATTATTATTAGTATTATTATTATTATTATTGTTATTATTTTTATTATTATTATTATTAGTATCATCATTATTATTCAATGTTCTTGATTTGTCTAAAGAAGCTGTCCCTAATTATTGTGGATAAAAAAGAAAACCTCAGACAGAGCTAACATTCACCTTAGATAAACTGCACAAGTATGGGGCACTGACTGACACCAAAATAAAGTCATTTCCTAATTTTTTATTTATAATATTTGTTAATGTGATAGTCAGGCTGGTGCTGCAGCCCGTTAAATCTATGATCTGGGAACAGAAGCACAACTAATCGCAAAGTTAAAATAATTTGCAACACAATGTACAATATTTACTTAAGTAGTTACGGCTTTCAATTTTACAAATTATGAAGTTCAGCAGTGCAATATTATACCTTACACAACATCAAGTTATTTGTGTTGGAATACAACATTCATCTTGGAGAAGTGTTTCAATACTGCTTTGCATTGCATTCCAGTGCAACACCACTCTAAGTAAACAGCACTAAGAATAAGGTATTACAATGAAAAATGGGGGAGGTGTTGTCATAAGGATTAAGGTGTTTACCTTACAGCCACAAGGTGCAGGGTTTGAGTCTCACCTTTGAAATGGAAATTGTTTGGGCTTAAAAATGCCTTCAAGGTCAGGTAGATTAGTACGTACATATGATCCTATTTGCATTAAGTGGAATGGAAGAAATGATGGGGCGTATATTAAAGCATATGAATACAGTGTTTTACATGTACACGTTTACATAATCTTATTCCTGTGAAGCCAGTTAGTAAAGCTGCTACAAGGTACTGATGAAAACCATAGGTTCGGAAGTACTTACTAGGCTATTGATCTATGAAGATCACATGAAGCCTAGCCATACATTCTCATGGTAGTTTTTAGCCCTTATATTTTGCATATGAATAACCCAGAGATATGCTGAAAAAAGAAAGTTGGGACATTTACACTGGGATGGAATGTCAGACTAAATACTCTGTAGTGCTTAATTCCAAAAGAGTGCATAATTTGAAACACTGGGTAGCAAAAGGTGTGAAGGGCAGCCATCTCAAAAAAGGTATAGCTATAATTCTGGAAACTTATCTTAGGGTACAGAGCTGTAGGTTAAGTAGATATCAGACAATGTTGCAATACCCACAGCTGACAGGGAAGGACTCAGCCTCAAGACTAAGAACACAGTTTAGGGACAGATAGCTGTTGCCATGGAAGTTAGCAGAGCTTAATGCTATAATGACATCTCTGGCCTGCTACCATGAACAGAGCTCCCTTGAGGACTTCCACCTGGAATCTGGGGTCAAAAGTCAATCTCTTGTGAACAGACTAAGGTGGGAGGTTAGGAATCTTCTCAATTGAAGGGATTATGACTATACTGTTATAATTCACTAAGCAACAAAACGGACCAAACGAGCAAAATAAATAAAATAACGGCTCCGGTGCACAAATGAATAATCCACAAAGCTTTATTCCAAACGAAAGTGAAGCGCTTTTCATCTACCCTGTCAGTTTGGTAGACTTCATCAGACAAATCAGCTATGCAAAACAAGAGAGCTAAATACATTTTTTAAAATAAGATTGACATGACAACCAACCTATGACAATTACAATACACAAAAGTCTGAATAACAACAAAGCTTACTGGCCAAAGTAGTTTCAGGACACTCCACACTCTAAATACTCTACCTATTTAATTATACTATACATATAAAATATAAAATATGTAAAAATAGTCATAAAATGTATCAACTGACACTTTCCAAATATTTAAAAACTAATAAATATAATTTAATGCAAATGACTTTTCAGTTTTAAAATACATGACAGTAAAGTGATTTCGTTCAAACATGAATCTGTGTAAGAATTTAATCTTAACTGCCATATTAATTCACACTTTTCTAAAATAAGTTGGTAGGGGCCCTCCTTTTAAAACTGGGGTGACGATCTATTACCCTAAACAAAAAACTGTGGGTGGGGATTTCCTTACAATGCCTAGCCAGTGCATTTAAACTGTTTTTCTTTCTAATATTGTATACGTGTTCGTATATCCTATCTCTCAGCGTCCTGTCCGTCTTCCCTACGTAAAACCCAGGGCATAGCTGGCAGGAGGCCAGCTACACCACTGCTTTGGAATTACAGTTAAACCTACCCTCGTCTGACATTTAATTTTGCCCACACTGAAATTTGAACTGAAATAGTGATTTGAAAATGAAAAAACTAAGAAGGGATATTAATGATTATACAAACGGCGTGGCTTATCCAGCTCCGCCTCCTTCACAAGGTAAAAGGTTTTTGAATCACCACAATACAAAAACAGAAGAAGATACTAGGGCTAGTGAAGAGAACCGAGGTCCTGAATGATCTCAGTAGGCCCTCCACCTGGTAATCAAATGTTTAATTATTCGGAGGAAGAGCAAGGTGCAAGAAGTGAACAGTTTCCTGATAGGCATAACATGCCATATCATCAGGAATATGATGACTGTGAACATTGTCCTTTTTCCAACAAGGGCCAGAACCATCAACGGAGATACAATACCAGGGGGAACAAGGCCAAGAAGGATGTGAGCAATTACAGCAGGTAGTTATGAAGCCAAGTATCCTTATGAATCCATGTGGTGATTACAAACTCTATAACTATTCTAGTTTTGAAATTAATGCTGAGCTATGTGATATTTTCAGTAAAGGTTTTAACTTTGTTCCATCGGAGCACTTAAAGCTGGCAGAAACCCTGGTAGACCTAAAACTCTACATGAGCAAGTTAAACCTTTCCCTACTGTTCAGTGGGGATGGTCAACTAACCGATCAAATGAGAGTAGCAAGTACCTTTAACCCACCTATGCATCCATTATTAACATTATTTAAGCACGTGTGAATTTGACATAAGAAATTTACACAGAAACTGTAAAGGGCAGAAAAGAAATTTGTCTAACAAAGAGATGGAAGCCTTGAATGTATTGAAGTCCCTACCTGTCCGAGTAATGAAACCGGACAAAGGAGGAGGACTGGTGATTATGGACAAAAGTGATTATAATAGCAGAATGGAATCTGTTTTAAATGCTGGAACATATGAAATATCTAGTATTAATGAAATGAATGTAGCTTACAAATGGATTCTTTCATCAAAGACCTGTTTATTGAAGGTATGGTTGATTTGAATGTTTTTAATTACTTATCGAACTTGAATCCCAATATTCCCTCATTGTTTGGTCAACCTAAAATCCACAAAAACCTGCACAACCCCCAATGAGAGCTTTGGTCAATGCAAAATCATCCATTACATATGCATGTGCTAAATATGTTGATTCCCTCTTGAAAAAGTATGTAGTGATGGAAGAACAAATTTGTAAAGATTCTTGGGCCTTTTTAACTTCTATTGAGAATTTTGGTTTTCATTCCGATGTGTTGTTTTTAACAGTTGATGTTGTTGACCTGTATTTCTCTATACCACATGAAATTGGGATTGACTGGGTTGTTGAAAGGTTGTTGCATAATGGCGCAGTGCGAAAGGAGATTAGATTATTTCAAGAGTTAATGGACATTATTTTAAAAAATAACTATGTAATGTTCAACAACAATATTTACAAACAAGTAGGGGGAATAGCCATGGGGTCACTGTGCGGAGGGAGCTACACTAATCTAGTAATGGCTCAGTGGGAACACCAGACAATCTTTTGTGACACAGGTTGATGGAGAAGGTAAAGCTATATACCAGATTTATTATGTTCAAAGGTTCTGTGGATGATGCTAGAGTTCATACAGCACTTGAATGACAGTGCACCATTTTTGAATTTCACTTTTTCAGTTCATGAAAAGGTAATCACCTATTCAGATGTGGATTTAAGGAAAGAAGAGTGTGAGAATCGGTATGTAGCTAGAATTCATTGTAAGAGCAATTATTCGAACACTATGTTACATTACACTAGTTGCCATCCCCCAACATCAGAAGAGATCTGTGCTCAAAGGCCAATTAGTTAGAGCGGCAAGAATGACAACTGATATGGTCAGCTTTTTGGATGAATGTGAGATTTTAAAAAACATGTTCATTAGCCGTGGTTATCCTGAATATTTAGTACTTGAACTAATAAGTGAGGCACAAACTAAATGAAGTACAGATTTTTATCGACCTATCCTCACTGGTGAACAGAGAGTGATTGTTGCACACTCTAGCCCTGTTAATGAACCATCGATGTGTGTGAATCTAGAGCTAGAAGTTGAACCATGCCCAATGGCTACTGGTGCACGTAAGGAATTTAAAAGGAGCTTCATTACGGTGTATAATTTAGAAGCAAGTGATTTGAGATGGATCCTGGACAGAAATTGGAATCTATTGTATTTTGAGAAGGGACTGACTTTAATTTTTAAAAGAGGTAGAAATTTAAAGAATTTTGTGGAGGCAGAAGTAAGTATCTCACACAGAATAATGGGTACCTTAATGTGAATCATGTAACTACTGTAAATTCATTTCAACAGGATCAAATTTCAGTGTGGGCAAAATGAAATATCAGACAATGGGTAGGTTTAACTGTAATTCCAAAGCAGTGATGCACCTGGCCTCCTGCCAGCTATGCCCTGAGAGATAGGATATACAAACTAGAAAGAAAAACAGTTTAAATGTACTGGCTAGGCATTGTAAGGAAAACTCCACCACAGTTTTTTTTTTTGGGGTAATAGATCAAGTCCCCCAGTTTTTAAAGGAGGCCCCTACCAACTTCTTTTAGAAAAGTGTGAATTAATATGGCAGTTAAGATTAAATTATTACACAGATCCAGGTTTGAACGAAATCACTTCACTGTCATGTATTTTAAAACTGAAAGTCTTTTTCGTGTGCTAAATTATATTTATTAGTTTTTAAGTATTTGGAAAGTGTCAATTGATACATTTTATGACTATTTTTACATATTTTGTATTTTATATGTATAGTATAATTAAACAGGTAGAGCATTTAGAGTGAGGAGTAAGGTTTGTTGTTAATCAGACTATTGTGTATTGTAATTGTCATAGGCTAGTTGTCATGTCAATCTTATTTGAAAAAATGTATTTAACTCTCTTGTTTGATGAAGTCTACCAAACTGGCAGGGAATAATGCTTTGTGGATTATTCATTTGTGCACCGGAGCCGTTATTTTATTTATTATACTGTTATAATTGTTGTTACCAGACTTGTAGTATACCTGAAACTTGCCTGTAATCCATAATATGGACCTTGATGGTAAAAAGGATTGTTAGATAAAGGAGAAGAATCTAAACTACATCTTAACCAGCTAGGCAGACTGCTGTAAGTGAGAAACTGAAAATATTCTATTAATATTTGATTGCTACTATGATGATGCGAGAGGTAGCATAGGTTGTGCCAATTGGTTGCTAAGATGTTAGTAACACAGAGATGTATGAAAAGTTAAAGAAACATTTTCTAGATCAGTCATTATGGTCTCCAGTGAACACTAGACTGAGTGTTATTGGGGCACTAGGAACAGAGACATTCTGAGGTTCTAAATACCTAAATTATGCAAACATTTTTTAAAGATTTCTGATAAAAAAGGTAAATGTTATACTTTAAACTGTTTGGTGTTATAGCAATAACTGATATCGTCGGTCTGGCATATTCAAGATTTACCCACGGTTGTGGTTTAATCACAAGGTGAAGCCCAAGTGATTAAACAAAGGCCAATGTGGGTAAATCTTCAATATACCACAGCATGGAGTTGGTTATATTATGCAATGACATTATTTAAGAAAAAAATTACTTACTTTTCTTAAATAATGTCTTTGTATAATGGAGCCATGGTGGTCTTCCACTTTTCCTTTGATATCCTGGAGCATTGCTGATACACTGTGCATTCATATGAGACTTGCGTTCCTACGCTTTTGCAGTACACCAGTGCTGTGTGAAGAAGCAATGGAGAAAGGAAAATCTCTGTTGCTTTTTTTAAACTAAAAACAAACAAACAAAAAGAAACAAACAAACCGGGAGGCTTGTAATGTACAGGAGAGATGGGACAGAAGAAATTAAATGATAATCAGGTAAGTTTATTTAATTTTATATTACGTACCTGACTATCCTTTTATTTTTTTCTAGGCCATCTCTGTTGTTCATTTTAGTCTCCAGTTTTGTCAGCTTATTAAAAAAATGAAATAAAAGTAACTTGCTGTTGCATATATTAATGGAAAAAAGTGCAGGTAACCGGACCTTTTTCCATTGGTATATGCTCAGATGTACAATGGGCATGCTGATTGGACTGACCAATAAGTGTGCTCATTTTTGAATATTAATGGCCAGTCATTGTATAATATACTTTCTGCACAGAAACCAAAAGCTGACAAATGGTTGTACATGTGTATGAATGTTCTTTATACATTATGTATCACTTCTGCCTATCTATATATTATCTGTCTAGTTAACCTGATACTACACACTGATAAAGGGATTAATAAATGCATTAATCTGGTATGGAATTTAAACACATTTACTTATCACCCCACTATGCACATCATCTCATACCTCCCACTCTTTTGTCCACCTCAACCATTCTACTAATGTAACCAATACGGTTAGCACAGCCTTATTCACAATAACAATGACAAAATCAAACATCATATTATGCACAAACAGACAAAGAAAAATGCACACACAGACCACAGGAAAAAAATACTTTTTAAATAAAATCACTAAAAATATAATCCTCAATTAAAATAAACAAAAAATGATAAATAAAAAAATAAACAAAATGCTAATTGCAATAAGCCATTTGGAAAATGGGATTACCTAAAAAAAATTTAAGACTTTCAAAATAGCTGTAGAAGAGTGAACAGTTGCTTTGAAGAGCTGCTACACTCAGACATATCTGTGAAACTACAGAATTTACCTTCTGCAAACAATATACAAACATCTGGGGCTGTATTCATAATGGCTTGCATTACCCTTTTGCATTCAAAGGCAGTCCTAATATGATGTTTTTTCATACTGATTTGCACTTGCAGCACAGAGTCAGGTTGTCTCTGTGACCATGGTACATGCTAATGAGGCAGTTCGGGGAAGAGGATTGGCTATTTAGCCATGTACTGCCTCCTAGTAAACACCTCTGGGAAGGAATCTACATACTGAGAAATCAATTGTCCATGTATATTAGCATGTCCGCACCTTGTACATCACGGTGGTGAACAAGGTCTTGTTCAGCCACCATGCTGCAGCTAAGTACTAGGGTGTTTTATGGTAAGGCAGGGTTATGAGGTGTGTGCATGAGTGTATATGCATGGAGCTCCATGTGTGAGTGTGTGTCTGCTTGGGAGGTAGCAGTACGAGGATAATGAGGGGTTAGATTAGGTATGTGTGCATATGTGTGTGTGCATCTGCATGCCACGTGTGTGTATGTGTGTATGTGTGTATGTGTGTGTGTGTGTGTGTGTGTGTGTGTGTGTGTGTGTGTGTGTGTGTGTGTGTGTGTGTGTGTGTGTGTGTGTGTGTGTAGTATGAATGTGCCTAGTGGAGGATGAGGCTGGGTGCTGTCATACGTACACACATACACCTACAATAATGAACAACTCCTGAAACATGGTTTGGTCAGGAAAAACACTAAACACAAGGGCAAAGTTTCACTTCTCATGCCTTAACGGCACTTTACTATTGCAGATATTGGCTGGGGAAACTCTACTTACCAGGGAGATATTACATGTCTCCAGCCTTAATGGCACTTTAACATTAAGTTAATCGTGAAGGAAACTCTAAATAGTAGGGAGATGTTTCTTTTCGTGTGACTTAATTTCTCTTTAACATTACAGAGAACATGGGAAACACTGGACATGATGGGGAACTTAGCATGGTATGACCTGTGGATCTCGAATATTTGGTATTAATGAGTTACTGCAATATTTTGTGATTTACAGTGCCAAGAGCAGGAGACATCAGGTATGATCAGACAACTCTGTGGCAGCTATGGGGACTGCTGTGTGTGTATCTGCATGTGTGTATTAGTGGCAGGTATGGGGACTGCTGTGTGTGTATTTGCATGTGTGTATTATTTGTGGGAGAGTAACTGAAGGGATGCCTCTGTTTTCACAATGACACTGCCAGCAGTAACTACAGCAGGAAGTACTTATCTGTGCCTTGTGGTAGTTAACATGATTAAGAGACATGCTGTTTAGCCCATAATGAGGTACTAACTATTTGTGAATAATGTGTCTCTGAACAGCAAACTGATACATCAAGTAAACAGGGCCTTTTGGCTCCAGGCCTTCTAGCCCATGAGGAGGATATTTATAAATCCCTGTGGCAGTCTTCATTACCCAGAAAGTCATTTCACCGTTTTGCCATTTAGAATGATTGAGTATAGCTTTTACTATTATTGAAGACTACCATGCCTGGGATTCAGAAACAATTGCCATAATTTGCTTAACAATTCCAAGTGCAATTCAGTGAAACAGCAAGCACAAGCAAGGTTGGTACAGTAACAGGGTTGCTTGTATCATATGCTAATGACATGGTAATGAGCAACATTATTAAAAATGAGGGACTTTATGTAAACAAATGAGAGAAAACAATCTGGTGAATTAATACAGAAAAGTATAAAGTTTGTGTCATGAAGCACCACTGCCTGTGTGTTTGATTGCCATAAAATCCTGGCGTTACATCGGGGGTAGTAGCATGTTGTCAGGGATAGTTAGCGCTTTAGCAAACATGTATATGCAACAGGTTGCAATTGCTGGTAGTAGTCACTTTGTTGCATATCATTTCCCTCCTAGGCTCAATGAAACCCAACCAGGGATGGCATGTCATGACACTGTCATGTTCTCAGTAGTGGCTCCATTAGGGTTGATGCATTTGTCCCCCCACAGATAGCTGGGAGATGTATTGCAGGAACTGGCAGACTAATGTATGGATGCCTGCACTGACCACCAGACCTCTCAACCAATCAGGGACAAATTTCAACAGAATCAGGGACAAGTCAAGAAAAAATCAAGGACAATCAGGGACACTTATAAAATATTAGTACTATTAACTTGAAACATTGACAGAATCAGAGCATATGAATTAATACACATTTTCCAAAGTAAAAGAAGTCTATAACTCTTAATTATTATCATTATTCATTAAGTATAATTCACCACCTTTCCTCCAAAAGTCACTAGTTTTAGGAGGGATTAAGAGGGACAGAGCAAAAATTTGAGTCAAAATCAGGGACAGTTGAGAGGTCTGCTGACCACTTTGAAAGTCACCTTTTGTGACCAGTACAGGAGTCACATCCCTTCATGACACTAGCTGCACTATCACAACCAGTACCCAGTGGTGATGGTACACAGTCTATGTCTGATCTCCTACTGCAGATGACACAGGCATGGTGGTTTGGGAGACATATGTATCCTGTCCTTCATCACAAAATATCCCACCATTTTGTGTTCTTGCCTTCCCATGTTTATTTTCCAGTCCTCCTATCAAAATGTTCTTCCCTTTTTGTCTTATGTCTCTAGATCTACTGTTCACCCCCCCCTTCCTCAGTGTGTCAGTACCTCCCTTGTCAGTCTTGCCTCTGTTATGTGTCTGAATGTTTGCCCTGCCAACTACCCTCACTTTCTTATGATGGCTTCACTTTCTCCTACAACCTTCACCACCTTTCCCTCCTTAAAAAATGGACACCTGTTCCCCCCCAAAATGAAAAATTACCCTTCCTCCCACTACCCCATCATATTCACTCCTTTCTTGTTTCTCTTGTGTGCCTTCCCTTTTTTCTGCAGTCTTATACTCTGACTTCAACCTCTTCTCCTCATCAAAAAATAGATTTAAGCCATGCAGTGGGGCATGTAAAGATGTTGTCTGTCTTTCTTTTCTTATTGCCTCTTTGTGTTCATGAATGTATTGAGGCATGTAAGGCCTCCATGTTAGGCACTTCTGCTCAGTATGTGCAGAACCACTTCTCTAGCTTTCTCTCCTGGTACATATGCCTTGCTGTGGTTGGGGGTGGGATTACTAATTATCTGCTGTTTGAGCTCTGATTTTTCACATTTGTTATTGATATTGAGCTGTGCCATATCACTCCCACATGATAAACAACAGGCGTCTCACTGCCATTGTGGTGAACTGACCTCCTAATCCTAGGGTAAGTCTTCTGTTTGAAATGAAATAATGTCCAGGGATGAAACCAAAGAAGCCAATGGAACAGATGAAGGTACAAATTAAATATACCAAATTATCTACAGTTTTGTAATCTGGGCAGCCGCGGTGATGCAGTGGTTAGCACTGCCGCCTCACAGCAAGAGGTTCTCCAGTTCGATTCTTGGCTGGGTTTTTTCTGTGCGGAGTTTGCATGTCCTCCCTGTGGTCATGTGGGTTTCCTCCGGGTGCACTGGTTTCCTCCTACATCCCAAAGACATGCAGTAGGTGGATTGGACACTCTAAATTGGCCCTAGATGTGAGTGTGTGCATGTTTGGTGCCTTCTGTGGAAGGTTGGGCGCCGGGCTGGCAACTCAACACCATAAAACTCCACTGCCAATCATGGGTGGGCAGATGATCTGCTGTGGTGACCCCTAACCGGAAAAAGCCGAAAGAAGAAGAAGATCTACAGTTTTGTAATCTGACATTGACTTTTGTCAAAAAATACAAAAAATAATGACTGGGATAAAAACACCTGTTTTCTGAGCAAAATATAGAGTAAACCTTTCTGTGGTGGAACTGAGTGAGGTGTTAACTCTTCAAAAACTAACACCGTATTAATAGGCCCAGACAATATCCCAGGATGTCTTCTAAATAGCATGAAAAAGAACATATCAGGACCTCTGGAATTGCTATTTAACTGTATCTCTGAACAGGTTTTGTGCCTCATGAATGGAGAACAGCAATGGCTATCCCTCTGTACAAATATTGGCCACCTACAGACCTCAGAAACTAAAGACCCATAATTCTCATTATTCTCATAAGCAAAGCCATCAAACACTGAACCCAACCAAATTGTATTTCTTCAAGGTCAGGTCATGCCTACTCAGCCTGGTGGACTTCCTTGAAAAGGTCACCAAAGCAATGGATGAGGGCATAATTGTTCACAATGCCTAATGAGACCAGGCCAAGGCATTTGATACAATACTCCACTCAGAGATTGCTGATAAACTCAACAGGTTAGGCATAAACCGTTATGTCACCAAATGGATAGCTGGCTAAGGACCCAGGAAGTTAGAACTGAGCAGTCCATCTCTACAAGGAGGCCAGTCATAAGCAAAGTTGCTCAGGGACTGATCCTAGGACTGGTTCTTTTTGGCATTTTCTTCTCTGAAATCAAGGCTAATTTTAAAGGCCTCTGGCTGACCAATTTTGCAGACAATTGCAAATTAGGAAGCAGGCAAACAATCCCCCGCTGACACTAATATTCTCTAGAAAGGGCTGATATAGGCTAATGAATTGTGTCAGAGCCATGAACTAAAACTAAATGCCATCCCTGGTAAGTATCATATTGACAACGCCCCTCTATACATTGACCTAGTAGTCAGGGACACACATACACAGTAATTTAGCATTTGACCATCACTTGTCTACAGTAGTGGGGAAATCATTCTATGTTGTGCAACATATAAACAAATGTATGACATCTAGGTCTAAGGAGATCATCATTCCACTGTATTCAGCATTTGTCAGACCTATCATTAGGTACATGCCCCCTTTGGTATGTACCCAACTAGGCACATCCAACAGCTGGAATGTCCACAGAGGATCCTCAGTAAAAGAATACAGAGCTTATGTAAAATGTCCTATGAAGACTGCCTGAAGGCTCTATCCCTGTATTCTGTCTCCTACAGGCTGTTGAGGGGAGATCTATGCCTGGTATACAAGGCATTGTCAGATCCCACTCTGATGCACTTTCTGCATATCCACAATACAATCAGCATCTGAATTACGCATTCTAAAGACTTAAACTGTGCCTGTGATATAAATAGGACTTGCTGGAGAAATGGGTATGTATCTCAGAGACTACTCCTTTAGAATAGGCTTGGCATCCGTAACTCAATTCAAATGTAACTTGAACAATTGAATGGGGGACAGGAAATTCATCCCTGGTTTGGCATGTATGTCTCTAATGAACACAAGTAGCCTGTAAATGGTTCATCTCATAGGCCCCTGCTTGCAAATGTTTCATCTCATTAGTCCCTGCTTACACTTATCAAGGGTACCAAAACTTGTTAGAGATTTGAGATGCATGGCTAGTCTTAAAAGGGATCTTGTGGTCATCAGCCTGGTGTAGACCTATAAACCCATACACGTTTATACAAGTGTACATTAAACTGATGAAGTACCAGGGTATTAAAATACTGAATACTGCAAATATGAAAAGATATCTTGTATGGAAGGGACATAAATTCAAATTTCTAGCAGTCATACCACAGAATTACAAACTCAAGAAAAAAATTCCATTTGGTCTATGTAATAAAAATTGTATAAAGTTTGATAAGCTGTTCACAAATAGACTTGTTAACTCTTTCAGCATATTTTTTAAGAGCAAGACAAACTATAACAAGTGGACACTACGTCTGAAATTATACAGCCTTTCTACAAACTTGTTTTGGCTATAAGTCAGATGGCTAAGGAGATTTGTTGGTGTGGATAAATATTATAGTTACATAAATAGCATCTTTTGAGAGTGGGTCAAGGCATCTCAGGCACATTGATAGTGCTGTGGGGTAAATAGCATGCTGGTGGGGGCAGGACAGCAACAAGTAGGTTTAGGAATAGGAAGGGGAGGGGACTCATGTAAAGGTAAATGGGTAGGTAGGGGAAGAGGTTAAAAATCCACAGGCAGCCAGGCAAGCCATGTATTCAACAGCAGAGCAGAAATGAGCAGAGCAAAGACCAGGACATCTGAAGCATTAACTGGAAGTCTAACCGGTGGCAGAGTCCAAAGCAGAACACAGATGGTTGTAGGCACAGAATGAATGCTATCTCAGCATGTCTGTATCATGGGCTGTTGGTCAAGCCATTGCTCAGTGCTGGGTCGTTTAAAGGAAATATCATATTTAGGGACTAGTACAGCTGGTCAGATTCAGGGGTTGCAGTGTACAATAATGCTGCCATAAACCTTTTTTTATCAAGGTGACGAGGATAGGAGATGTACATAAATTTGTATGTATTTTGGGCCTGTGGCCAGTCCTTTCTTCCATGCTTATTGGTTAACAGGGAATAGTTTCTCAGGCTCAGCAAATTTTTTTGGGGGGTGTTTGGCTATGTACAGTAATGTGGAAGAGAATATGATTCAACAATGTTACATGTGCATTGACTATTATTTGAAATCCTGTTAGTTGGTTCAATGGTGAAAAGGCGACTCACACCCAGTAGGGCTGGGGAATTTGTGGGCCTGGCACTGATTTCATGTCCTTATTAAAAACCTGTCTGGTGGGGTCGAGATTAGGGAGACTGTTTTGACTTAAGGGACATCCATGAGCTAGGGAGTATGCTAAGGATGCAGGGAAAAACAGGTCATTGGTGGGACACCATTTATAATAATAAAATATAATTAAATTTAAAAAATGCCATTAACAATAAGGGAATGAAGGTTTCAGCCAGAACAAGCAGGCACCAAGAGGTGTACTGGTCTGAATTTAGAAGTCAAAGAGAGGGATGAAAGTAGTTTACTACAGGCAAGTGATGCTGAAGCAGGAAGTGAGTAGGGGAGATTGGTAAGAGGATGATGGGTAACATTATTTTTGCTTCATAAGGAATTACACAACATTATGCCACAGGAATTTGAGAGACAGCAACAGGAATTACAAAAAAAGACAGTAGCTAGAAAGGATTTGTCCACCAATACAGTCAACAGCAGGTCAGACAGAAGCATTGGAACCAGCTGCAATGGTTACAACAGAGCCACTGGGTACAGATGAAATAGAGCCTGAACAGGGAAAACAACAGAGAAAAGTACCTACATGATATCGAGACACAGAAGTCAAAACAGGTGAGTGGTCAATGAATGATGTTGTTAATGCTGAAATTGGGAAGTGGGATAATGTACACAAAGGTGACAGTGTATACAAAAGTAGAAGGGGCAAGAAAAGCAAAGATAAGAGACAGAGAAATGAAGTGACAGACATGAGCGACATGGGTAATGAGGAGGAGAATGGTGCCAGAAAGGCCAGAGAAAAAATAGGGGGTACAGGGAACCAGATGGGAAATAATAGGGGGTACAGGGAACCAGATGGCAAATAATAGGGGGTACAGGGAACAAGGGTGGGAAATAATAGGGGGTACAGGGAACCAGGGTGGGAAATAATAGGGGGTACAGGGAACCAGATGGGAAATAATAGGGGGTACAGGGAACCGGGGTGGGAAATAATAGGGGGTACAGGGATCCAGGGTGGGAAATAATAGTGGGGTACATGGAAACATGGTGGGAAATAATAGGGGGTACAGGGAACCAGGGTGGGAAATAATAGGCGGTACAGGGAACCAGAGTGGGAAATAATAGGGGTACAGGGAACTGGGGTGGAACAGACCACATGGAGTAAGTACCAAGAAGCAGGATGAGAACAATCACAGGGAATTTAGGAAAATGTAGCCAGTTCATGGACATGTTCATAGCAGAGTGAAGAGGCCTTATTGAGGTGCGTGTGACAGTAGATTTGGAGTGGAAGTCACAAGGGAAGGCAAATAATTCATTAGGAAAAGGTGAAGGAGAGCCAGAGCAGATATGTCATCTGAATTACACATCTATGCCCAAGCGCATTTGAATACACCTTTCAGAAAAGGTTGAGACAACGGGTAGTAGAAAGGTGAATACATGGACCTCTTCTCACTACTGGAAAGACCCAAAAAAGAAGAAGATGAGAAGGTTAAAGACAAAAAGAGGGAGAACAATAAAGTGGAGGTCAGAGATGGACCCTTTATAAGAAGAACACAGGAGAATTGGCTAGTAAGTTTTGCAAGCTATGCAAATGTGATGACAGAAACAAACCCATTGAAGGCATCTGGTATTTGGTTATACTTTTACAGAATCTTGAAAATGAAAGCTAGTCATCCTGGGAGTGGGTGGATAGAGTATAATGAGCAATTTAGAAGCAGCAAGAACTTATAGCAGGAGCTGCAATGGGGGAATGTGAACATGTATCTCTTATGGGAGATAGGCTACAGTGGAGGTGTTCAGAATACTGAGTCTGGCTTTACTGTACAGCAGATGCATTCTGTTCATGGCCAGTGGACTGGGGGACAACTTAGGAGTTCAAAAGAGGAGGAACCTCTTTGGTGTTATAGATACAACAGAGGTGAATGCACCTTTCCATCTTGCAGATTCAATCTTGAATGTTTAGCATGCGGGGCGGAGGGGATCCCATCAAGGTCTGTAATAAAACAAGCACTGGCAAACTGTGGAGAGCAATTTGGGTTTGGACAAAGAATCCTACATGCATCCATTATGTTAGAAGAAATGGTGCCATGGCTCTGGGGATACCCATATAAGGAGGCAGCAGCATTACTGAAAAGGTGGTTTACAGTGGGGTTTGAAATTCCATTTAAATGCAAGAGAACAGCCTTTGAGGTGGAAAATTTCACATTGCTAGAGACTGACCTTAGGTACTTAAGAAGGTGAACAAAGATATACATTTGGGAAGGGTAAAACAGCCCCTATAAATTACCATCATTTAAGAGGTTGAGGTCATCTTTCCTGGGCTTGGTACCATAAAAAAATAGCTGGAGAATTCATGTTTGTGCACCATCTTTCATTTCCAGTAGGGGCATTGTTTAATGATGTGCAAATGGATACAGACACCTCAGTAGCTTATGAGTCATTCAACAGGGCCTTCAGTCTGGCAGTTGCACAAAAGAGAGGGTCACTCATGGTAAAGGCAGATATTAAGGTGGCATTTGGGTTCCTGCCTATTAGGGAAAAGGTTCAAAAGCTACTGGGTTTCAAATTACATTGGGAGTACTACACTGCCTGCTGTATGTCAGTGGGATGTGCAGTAGCTTGTGATATGTTTGAAAAGTTTAGCTCATGCTTGGAATAGGTGGTATGTCAGGCTTCCACTGGTTGGAAAGTTACACATTATTTAGATCACTTTTTTGTTCACTGGACCTACTGAGTCAAAGTTCTGTGAGTTAAGAATCTGAAAATTTAAGAAAACAGCCAAAGATTCTGGGATACCATTGGCAGAAAAAAAAGACAAAAAGACAGAAGGACCAATGACATGCTTGGTATTTCTGGGTATTGAAATAGACAATGTGGCTGAGTGTAATTACTGACAGACAAAGTAGCCAAATTAGCAGTAGTACAGATAGCCAAGGCAGCAAAGAAAGTGACTCTGAAGCAACTCCAGAGCCTGTCTGGGTTTATTAACTTTGTTTGTAGTGTTATTCCCATGGGGAAGTTATTTATGCAAAGGTTCAAGGCTCTAGAGAGTACCCCTGCATTACCATAACTCATACCACACATTTCGGCCATCTAACCTGGACCAGTACACCAAAGGCGGAGGTGTGTCCATATTCATTAAGGATATCCACACCTCCAGGCTAGTTGCACACCATAATGCATCCAAGGTTATCCAAGTGCAACTAACTCTGGGCAAAACTGCAATCCAAATTGTAGCGTGCTACAGGTACCCCACCATTCCCCAGGATTCCCACTCCTCTTTTCTTGATATACTGGAAAGTATTACGGTTCAATCAAACACCCTAATAATGGGCAATTTCAACTGCCCCAACATTAACTCTGAAAACTACTCATGTACCAACTCTTTCGCTCAACGCTTTCTGGAATTCATAAATACCAATGCCATGGATCAGCTTATCCACATCCCCACCAGGGGTAACAATATCCTAGACATATTCATTACCAACATGAGTGACTGGTGTTCCACACCTGAAATCAACTCCTCATTGGTCAGATCCGACCATAAGCTAATCACCCTAGATATCCGCATCCCGCCCCACCAACCATTAAGGAAACCATGATAAAAAATTTCTCCAAAGCCAACTTAAGACAGAAGTGGCGAACTTCATGACACCCATGCAGATGGACAATACAGTTACAACTGCTGAATCCTACACAAATGCAGTCTATAAGCACTTACATGAGTGCATGGATCATGCTATCCCAAACAGAACCAAGACACTATACTCCAAAAAAAGGAAGCCAATCTGGTGGTCCCCTGCCATAAACAAACTCTACAACAGAAGGAAGAAACTGTTGCAAAAGAGAGTAAAATCCCATGAGTGGAGGAGCTGCATGGTCAGCCTCAGTAAGAAGCTGAGATCCCTTATAAGATCTTCCAAAGCTAGCTATGAAAACAAAACTGCCACTGATTCTAAGGACAACCACAAAGCATTCTATAGCTGTGTCAAGAATCTCAATGGCAACAACCAGATCTGCTCTGAGTTACAGCACAACTGCACGAAAATTACAGAACCAACTGATATTGCCAACATCCTGGCAGATAGGTTCAGTGCTAACTTTACCCCCCTCTCACCCCCTAAATGGCCGATATCTATACAGGAAGAATGCAGAGTCCCTGTAATCACATCTATGCATGTAAGAGCTGCACTCTCTAAAACCAAAAACACAGCATCCATGGCACCGGACAACATCACAGGCAGCGTTTTACATGAACTTCAGAATTTACTGGCTCCCCACCTAAGCACTATGTTCAGTCATAGTCTCACATTAGGCTTTGTGCCCACTAAATGGCGCACAGCAACAGTTATTCTACTTCACAAAGGGGGAACCACCACTGATCCTGGGAACTATTGCCCTATTAGCCTGATGAGCCTGGTCTGCAAGGCCATGGAATGTATCATCATGGCACTCATAAACAAAGACATTGGTAACCTCCAAACTCCAGACCCCACCCAGTTTGTGTTTGTGAAAGGCAGATCATGCCTTCTGAACCTGACTGATTTCTTTGAGGCAAAGCCGTAGACGATAGAGTAAGGTGGTTCACATAGCCTATCTTGACCTCGACAAGGCTTTCAACACCATCCCCCATTCTGGAATTATAGCTAAACTCACTAAACTAGGTATAAATCCCAATGTCACAAGATGTGTTACCAACTGGCTCAATGACAGAACCCACACTGTAAAAGATGCAGACTCCAAATCTGATTTCAAACCAGTGACAAGTGGAGTACCACAGGGTTCAGTCTTGTTACCTCTCATGTTTGGTATCTACTTCTCTGAAGTACAGGCTAACACAGAAGGCCTCTGGCTAATGAAGTTTACAGATGACTGCAAACTAGGAGCCATAGTCGAGTCCCCAAATGATGTGGACATCCTACAGAAGGCCTCACTGAGACAGATGTCTGGTGTCAGAGGCATGACCTCGAGCTCACTGCCAAAAAGTGCACTGTCATCCCCTTTGGTAAAAACTCTGTACCCATGAACTACCACATAAATGGCAGTCTACTTAATGCTGAATGTGTGATAAGAGACCTTGGTACCCAGGTCGACAGTAGTCTCTCCTTTGATAATCACATCGCCACAAATCCTTCTATGTGGAACACCTCATCACAAAAGGGCTCTCATCCAGGGAAAAATAGGTCATTGTTCCCCTCTACTCTGCACTCATTAGACCCATTATAGAGTACAACATCCCTTTTGGAATGTACCTCACAAGACATCTGCAGCAGCTGTAAAGGCCATAGAAGTACCTCACAAAGAGAATTACTGGCCTCAAACAGATGCCCTACACTGACCGTCTCAAAAAACTCAAGCTTTACACTGTAGCATATCTCCTACTCCAAGGAGATCTCTGCCTAACATATAAAGCTATGTTAAACCCAGAGCTGTTGGCCATGCTACACCTTAAGAAATCCCAATCCCTCCAAGCTACACACTCTAGGGATCTAAGCCTTGTCACCACAATAAACAGGACATGCTGGAGGGATAGATTCCTGTCCCAGAGACTTCCTATACTCTGGAACAACCTACCCATTTATGTCAAGCAAAGTTCCTCATTAGCACTCTTCAAGAAAAATCTTGATGAGTGGATGGGAAATAGGAACTACACCGCAGGAATCACTTCTGTGGCTCTGGTCGACAGGGGCACAGGAAATTAACTTTCCTGGATGGTGTAAGCCAGGGAACCTTGTTGGCTAGGCTTACTTAGGCCCTTGGGCTGAAAGCCTAGTAACTACCTATGAACCTATGAAAGGACAGGGGTTTACAAAACCACATCACAGGCTGAGGATCATAATGTGTGCAGATTTGGGGGTATGGCAAGAATTCTAGCGGGGATTTAACAGGGTGTTACTCTGGCAACAAGAGCAACAAACAAGGAGACCCAATTATTCACAGATGCAGTAGTCGGCATTGGGTTTGGAGGATTTCAGAAAGCAAATGGTTTGCAGAATGGTGGCCACAGGACTGAAAAGAACTGAAGGTGGTCTATCCATTAGGGAAATGGATTTCTTCCCATTAGTTGTGTCTCTGCATGTGTAGGCTGATTTGCTGCAGGACAAGTACATTTTATATAGGACTGGTAACATACATACATACAAATGTTTCAAACATGGGCAATAAGCCTTTCTAGCTTGCCAATATGCCAAAACACTTGTTCCCATAATAAATGTCCAGGCTGTTCTTAAAAATATCTAAACTAGTACTTGCTTTAATGTAATTTGGTAGTCTGTTCCAAGCATCAGCTACTCCAATTAGTGCACTTCTCATTCATATAGAATCTTCTACATAGGTTATCTGATGATTCTCTAGTACTTTTTGATAACCCCAAACATTTCCAGAGGTAGTTGTCCCTAAATGCCCTATATACCTGAATAAGATCTCCTCTTAAATATCTGTAAGAGACACTGTACAAGTTCAGATATTTTAGTCTTTCATAATAACTTTGATTTTCACATCCATGGATGCCCTTAGTATATTTCCGCTGTACTCTTTCCAGTTTATTCATGCCTGTTTTCCTATAAGGTTTCCATATTGTTATTCCATACTCAAGTTTGGGTCTAATGTAACTAACAAACAATGACTTCATTATGTTTGATTTCCTAGACTTTATAAATCTTATTATACAACCTATTGTCCTCTAACTATCATTAGCCAATTGGTTGATATGATTAGAAAAACTCATGGCTGAATCTACCCATATACCCAGGTCCTTAAATGAGTCTACAGTTTCAATCACTGTGTGCTGTATTAAAAATATACACCTTTCAGTTTATGTCTCTCAAATCTCATATGCTTAGTTTTTAATGTATTTATCAACATATTATTCTCCTGTGCCCAAATGGTCAATTTAGTCAAATTATTTTGCAGACATGCCTTATCTGTAACACTTGTAATCAGCTTACCCAATTTCAGGTTGTCAGCATATAGACTGTAGAACACCTCAGTTGAAAAAGTTAGGTCTGAAAGATACAATCTAAACAAGTAAGGGCCTAGGACAGAACTCTGTGGGACACCCCGACTGTAACCAAGGATTTCACCTGTCCAGTTGGTGTGTGATACTTGCCATGTCCTATTTGTAAGCCATGCAGCTATCCATCTTATCAACAGTACATAAATACCTAGTTGTACTAATTTATTGATCAGTGTTTTGTGCATGACCCTGTCAAGTGCTGAAGTTAAATATATATAAATCACATCACAGCACAATTTTTCATTCATAGCTGTTACCTCCCCATATTTATATGACCTAGTGAATAATAGATGTAATGGCAGTGTAAGTTCGTGATTAAGTGTTCTCAGGTCATTGTTACTTATTCCGTCTCGTCCCTGCACTTTGTTTGGATCCAGTTTGCACAGTTCTTTTTCAATATCTTCATATACATTTTCTTCAAATTTTTCTTGATCTTGTCAAACACTATGCTTAATCTGTTTGTCCAGCTCATTTATTTCAGTTATCAAAGTTGTAGTTCAACCTCTCTTCCATTTCTTATATTTTTTGTCTCTCATCTTAATCAGGTTTCTTGCTCTTATGGAAATATGCCCCCCTGATGTTGCATGCCTAGATCCTGATGTTAAACATTTTTTTGACTTTTTGCACTGAAACAATTTCTCTTTCAAAACTTTCCACATTCCATCTGCAGTTTTTCCACTGAACACCTCACTCCAGTTAGTTTTATATAGCAACTGTTTTGCTTCCCTATAATCTGTAATTCACTTTCTGTGCATTGGCTTAGATTTCAGTTTGGCAGAATTATCTAGCAACAAATTAACCTTTATGACCCCATGATCACTGCACATCGGTGGTGGTAAAACTTGACTTGGTTATAGTAATTTATTTGGGAACACAAATAATATCTAGTATATTCCGTCCCCTGGTAGTTTTTTTTTACTATCTGAAGCATTTGTTGTTCCTGAATATACTCTGTGAATAATTTCTTTACTAACGTTGTTGAATCAATATTATTCCAGTCTGTTTCTGGTAAATTTAAGACTCTAGCTAATATTATTCTTCCCTCCTGTGTTTCATATAAGAAATTTATGAATTCCTCTTGGTCATCTGCACTTGACTTTGGTGGTCTGTACACTCCAACAATTATTATATGTTACAGGGTTGTCTTTACTGTTACAGTTACACAGTCTATAGTATTGGTGTTATCATTGAACATGTAATAATCAGAAGTCTCATATCTATCTCTAATCCCCATCATAACACCTCCACATGATTTTTTGTTAGAATGTCTGTTACAGTAAAATCATTTATACCCTGACAGAACTGGTTTCCAGTCATTGTTCTTTAACCATGTTTCACAAACTATAACAACATCAATCTTGTGGGAACGTAGTACATTTTCTAATAAAAAAACCTTTATTAATGCTCCTAGCATTAACCCAAGTCTGGACCTGACAGTCAAGAGGAGAAGGGAACTACTTGCATCACACCACCAGTCTCATATAGACCTATGAAACCAGCACCGGTAAAAAACACACATAAATACATGAAAACATACTCGGAGGCTCTAAATAAAAACCTGCAAAAGCAACAGAGACCTCCAAAGCAGACACCCAAGCAACCTCCACCCCCAAACACAAACCATGAAACACATACTTCACAAAACCAGTGTGTCATGCAATCACAGCCCTTAAGGCAAAATAACATACCCAACACACTAGTACTAGGTGACTCTATAGTCAGGCACACTGACATCCCACTCACTAGACTGAACAAGGAGAAGGTTACTGTTAGCTGCCTGTCAGGTGCCAGGATCCGCCACATAACACAAGCACTCAGGTCACTCCAGAACAAGTACAAATATGACTTTCTCATTGTCCATGTTTGTCTGAATGACCTGAGCTGTACCTCCCTGGACTACATGAAAAAACACATGGAAGAGCTCTCTGATCACGTAGCCCAGGCCGGTATGACCCTGACCTTGAGTAGCATCCTGCCCTCACCTAGAATGACACCATGGTATAAAGAAAAAAATTATCCATTTCAACAATTGGCTAAGCTTCTGGTGTCATTCAAAGGGGATCCAGCGTCTGTCAGCCTGGGATGACATGCTCGACAAGCCATGCTGCTTCACTAGAGATGGCTTGCACCTGTCATCGTTAGGCTATCGCATACTGGCCAAGGCTCTTGCCACCCCATAACTGGGAGAACTACTCAAGTACTAACTCCCTTGCCCAACAATTCCTAGAATTTTTAAATTCAAATGCCCTGGATCAACTGGTCAACACCCCCACCAGAAGTGACAATATATTGGACCTGGTCATCACCATGGGCGACCGCCAACCCCTCACTGGTTAGATCTGACCATAAGCTAATCACTTTGGATATCTACATTCTGCCCCTATCCCCGGTCAAAGAAACTACCATGAAAAACTTTTCAAAAGCAAACTTCACATTACTTAAGACCAAGGTGGAAAGTTTCAAAGCCCCCATGCTAAAAGATAATGCTGCCCAAGCTGCAAAATCCTTTACTAATGCACTCTATGTGCACCTACAAGAATGCATGGATTGTGCTATCCCAAGCAAAACCAAGACTCACTCCTCCAAGAAAAGGAAACCAGTCTGGTGGACACCTGCCATAAACAAGCTATACAACAGAAGGAGGAAACTAGTACAGAAAAGAGTAAAATCCCAAGAAGGTAAGATATCCCTGATCAGTATCAGCAAGAAAATATGATCCCCTCCTAAAATCATCCAAGGCTAGCTTCAAAAGAAAAATTGCCAAGGACTCCAAAGATAACTATAAGGCATTCTTTAGCTATATTAAGAATCTAAGTGGCAATTCTCAGACCTGCTCAGAGTTAGTGCAGAATGGCACAACATACACTGAGCCGACTAATATCGCCAACATCCTGGCAGACAGATTCAGTGCAAACTTCACCCCCAAAAGGGCTCATAACTGTACCAGAAAAATGTAGTGCCCCTGAAATCATAGACACTCAGGTTAAAACAGCCCTCTCCAAAGCCAAAAACACAGCATCAATGGGAACAGACGGTGCCCCAGGCTGCATCCTACATGAGCTCAAAGATGAAGAAACCCCTCACCTAAACACACTGTTCAAACTCAGCCTCTCCAAAGGCTACATGCCAATAGAGTGGCGCACAGCAACAGTTATTTCGCTCCACAAAGGTGGAGCCACAACAGACCCCGGGAACTATCGCCCTATAAGCCTGACTAGCTTGGTCTGCAAGGCTATGGAGTGCATCATCATGGATCTCATTAACAGAGACATTGGGAACTTCCAAACACTGGACCCTACCCAGTTTGGCTTTGTTAAGGGCAGATCATGCCTCCTAAACTGGTGGACTTCTTTGAGACAGTTACCAAGACTATAAACGAGGGAAAGGTGGTCCACACAGCCTACCTAGACCTCACAATGGCCTTCGACACCATTCTCCATTCTGGTATTATAGATAAGCTCACCAGCCTGAACATAAACCCCTACATCATGAGATGGGTTGCCAACTGGCTCATGGACAGAACCCACATGGTAAGAGTTGTGGGAGCTAGTTCTGATTCTAAACCAGTTACAAGTGGCATTCCCCAGGGCTCAGTCCTAGGACCCCTTCTGTTCAGCATATTCTTCTCAGAGGTACAGGCAAGCACAGGAGGTCTATGGCTGACCAAGTTCGCAGATGACTGCAAACTAGGAGCTATAATTGACTCTCCGGCTGACACAGATATCCTCCAAAAGGGTCTCATGGTGACAGATACCTGGTGTCAAAACCATGGCTTCAAGCCAAATGCCAAAAAGTGGATAGTCACCCCCTTTGTAAAAAAACAAAGTACCCACAAACTACCACATAGGTGGCAGCCCCCTATATTTGGTAGATGTAATAAGGGATCTGGGGACCCAAGTAGATAGTAATCTCTCCTTTGATAATCACATTGACAAAGTGGTTAGAAAATCTTTCTATGTGGCCCACCTAATCACAAAAGGGTTTGCATCCAGATCAAAAGAGGTCATTGTGCCCCTCTACGCATCACTCATCAGACCCATCATAGAGTACAACGCCCCATTTGGGATGTACCTTATAAGACACCTGCAACAGCTGGAAAGACCACAGAAATACCTCATCAAGAGGATCACTGGCCTCAAACAGATGCCCTATGCAGCTCGACTGAAGAAACTCCAGCTGTACTCGGTTGCATACTGCCTACTCAGAGGTGATCTATGTCTGACATACAAGGCCATGTCCGACCCAGAATTGATGGACATGCTCCACCTAAAGAAAACCATATCCCCTCGAGCCACATGCTCTAGGGATCTAAACCTCACCACAACAATAAATAGGACATGCTGGAGGGATAGATTCCTATCCCAGAGACTTTCCATGCTCTGGAACAAGATTCCAATCTACATTAGGTAGAGCTCCTTGCTAACACTCTTCAAAAGAAACCTCGACGAGTGGATGGGAAATAGAAGTTTACCCCGGGGTCACTTCAATGGATCTGCTGGACAGAGGCACAGGAACCTAATCTAAGGTGGTGGCGAAAGCCAACACAATTCCGGCTAGGCTTATAAATGCCTTCGGGCAGATAGCCTAGTACCTACCTATGAACGTATGAACAACTATCAGAGATGCATCAAATGTTGCTATCTGTGAACTGTGACATTTTTGACCTGGCAAAAATCCTGGCTAGTGTTTATCAAATATTGCAAAATATCTGCTGTAAAAATTCTCTTCCCTGACCTAGACAAATGCACACCATCCTGTCTGAACACGTGTGCCCAAAAGAAGGCTTGGATGCTCTACATATTTCCATTTTTTTAAAACAGGACATTTTTTCCATGTAGGTGTTTATCCAAAAATCTTTTCATTCAGAGTGACCTGACTATCCTTTCTATAGGTGATTTGTGAAAAATATGTCCTAACACCAGTACAAGCTATACTATCTAGGAGGGCTGTCAGTTCCCGACTAACAGTCAGAGAATCCTTGTTGGTGACATCATTTGTGCCAACATGAATAAAAACAGATCTATACTTCCTTACATTAAGGCGTTCCAAAGCTTGCTTCACATCTTCTATTTTTGCTCCTGGCAAGCATAACACTACTCGATGTTCATTATCATCTCTGCAAATGTAACTATCAGTTCCTCTAATAACTTAATCTCCACTTACAAGAATATATTTGCTGACCATCTCTGAAGAATCTTCAGCTTCTAATACAGTCATTTTGGCTCTATCAATTGTTACAAAGGATAGATCTTCATCGCTATCAGTTTTATTAATTACACTGTTTTCATTGTGTATTAAATTCTCATCCAGCTGGCACTGTAAATCCACAGCTTGGGCCATGTAGTCAACATCTGTCTTTCTCTTCTTTTTCCTTACAGTAATGTTCTTCAATCCTTCCATGTTCAGTTTTAATTTTTCCTTTTCACCTGCCCCTTGCCTCTTTTATCTACCTTTTCCATTGGAAAGGCGATGCCTTTTTCTGTAGACTGAGGGTTTTCTGATAGACAGATTTCTTCATTCCCTGTCACCAGTGTGTTACATAACAAAGCAGCATCCTTGTTACTACATATTCTCTTTCCTTTACAGTCAGTCAGTTTCTTTTTCTTCCTTGTTATTTGTTGTGAATGTCTTCCTTTCTTTCTTTTTTGTTTCCTTCTAAACAAACCACATCCTCAGATTGCTGAGTACTTGCATCCACAATTCCATAGTTCTCAGGGGCCTCATCATGTTTCATAGGAGTTGAATGTTCTTTGCAGAAAATAGATGCATCATTCCTAAATGTGTTCTATTTGTTCTTTGCCTAACATTATTTAGTTCATCAGTCCAGTCATTAATATATGATACAACAGTTCTCCAAGGCATGCCAATTGCACATGTGCAATCATCATCAAGTCGAGATTTGCTTCTAAATATGGTAAGCAAATCATCCAACTTTTGACACGAAGAACAAAGATCACCAGTGTTATCAGCTGTTACCTTTAAATATGCATAGCACTTATTACACTATACAAGATACTTGTGCATTAGCAAATTGTTAATTGCATACTCATTTAAGGAATCCATATTCAACATTAATTGAATAAAATATTGCAAAGGAAAAAAATTACACAAAGTCAGTAGCAAAGAATTCAAAGGAACTTAAATCAACTTCTATGACAAAAATTATACCAGCAATATCCAACTAAATAATAAAATACAATAAAGTTGTTCTGACCATACAAGTTTTACCAGCCAGCCAGAAGTTGTAATTTCTTTACATCTTTGCGTGTGTTAGCTTCTGTTCACACCTGTCGCACCTCCTTTTAACAGTAAAAATAAATAAAACTTCTCTTACCAGTCAACTCCACAACAAATCACAAATCAAGACAGGATTGTTTTGATATGCTCAGAATTTTCCTCTCTACAGTATGTGTAAATTTATAGCTGTCTAGGCCCCTTGTGGTGGCTAGAGCTTGCCTGTCCAAAACCTATCCCTTTCTCACAACCAAAAGTGAAACTAAAGTTAAAACAACAAAATATGAATCAAAGTAAAGTTTGTTAATGAGCAGTCTCCTCCTTCCTACAAACAGTTAAAAATAGTGATAACAAATGCAATATAAATTCAAATAAAACTGCTCTTACCAGTCAACTCCACAACAAATCACAAAGCAAGAAAGGATTATTTTGAAATGCTCAGAATTTTCCTCTCTGCAGTCTGTGTAAATTTATAGCTGTCTAGGCCCCTTGTGGTGGCTAGAGCTTGCCAGTCCAAAACCTATCCCTTTCTCACAACCAAAAGTGAAACTAAAGATAAAAAAAAACAAAATATGAATCAAAGTAAAGCTTGTTAATAAGCACTCTTCCTACCTACAGACAGTTAAAATAGTGATAACAAATGCAATATAAATTCAAATAAAACTGCTCTTACCAGTCAACTCCACAACAAATCACAAACCAAGACAGGATAGTTTTGATATGTTCAGAATGGGGATAGTTAGCCTGTTATGTATAAGTGCGTGCACCACAACATGACATTCGGAGCACAGCATATTCAAGGGATGAAGAATACTATTGCTGACTCAGTTTCTGATTTTCAGTGGGACAGGTTCAGACAACTGATTCCAGCAACAGACCTGACACCTTGCAGGATTCCACAACAAATGATGTAAAGTGGATATGGGGCATGATACAGAAAGCATTGCAAACATCCAGGTACACTAGTATGGTAAAATAAATGTATTTTCCTTTTATGGAAATAAGGGATAATGAAGAATGGCAAGTACAATAACTGCTGTTTTTAGCTTGAAAAAGAGTCAAGGTGCAGTGTGCATGTGGCAGCATTTATTTGGCACCAAAGAACACTAGGGTGGCAGGACACTGAACATGCATTTGCAGTTAGAAAGATGTTCCAAGTATGGGCAAGAGTGGAAGTCAGGAGAGCAGATGACCATCATCCCATTGTTCCAAACATTTTTTGTATGTCTTTTGGGAGTTTTGAGAGAAGTATGAATTTCTGAGTATGAAATGAGGCTGTTTTTGGCAGCATACTTAACGTTTTTGTGCAGCATTCCAGACATTTGAGATAGTGCAGTGCAGTCAGTGTGGTGACCCTCCATGGTTGCTAGATCCCAGAGTATTAATCTGGAGACTGACAGGGTATAGGTACTTGTAGGAAAGAGGAAAACTGACCAGTTAGGAAAAGCAATATGGTAGAGGCTCAAGCCACCAAAGGATATAGGGTGTGTTAAAAAAGTAACATGAAATGTGTCCAAGTGGTGATGAACTGTTTTTGAGTCAGATATTGTGCTCCTTATTTAGTTAGCATTTTAGGGCAGTCCTACAAAAGGCCATAGGGTAGCTGGGTCTAGATTAGAGCAAATTTTCAGCACATTCCTTCAGAATAGAGACTGCTTCACATACCTATGCAAAAGGGGCATCTAAAATTAAATCAATGTGTGTAGGATGGTGGAGATTTCAAAGATATGACAGGCCATGATGACTAATCAATATTCTCTTTTGCAGGTGTCATAAAGCATACAGCAGAGGTATGTATTCTGGGACATTCTTTCATGTACCACATGGCCATAGAATTGGGTGAAATGGGGAGAAATCTGGGCTTCAAAGAAGAAATTTGGGTTTGGTGGCTGAGGTGTGAGTGTCAGAGGAATGCACTGCAGGCACCTGCTGGCAGCTTTGACAGATTGTACTGAATCTCTACCTGAGCCAGATGTAATTGCATTGCATATAGAGGGCAATGATGTTACAAGTAACCTAGTGCTTTATCTCAAAAATCAAATTTGACAATAGTTGGAGCAGATCAGAAAGAAATGGCTCAGCATAAAGCTTGTGTGGTCAGATATAATTCAAAGACCAGTCTTGCAAGGATCAAATTACATCAAAGCAGTAGAAAGGGTTAGGAAGTAGACCAACAGTTTAGTTAAGAAACAGGTAATCAAGCTGGAGTGTTGTACACCACACTAATCTTAATATCAGTTCACCAGAACTTTACAGAAACAATGGAGTTCACTTGTTGCATTTAGGAACAGAATTATTTAAAGAAAACCTTGGATTCAGAAAGTTGTTAGATGTGCTTGGGGATAAAGATAGTGGCAAAGGGCAGACTTCAAAGGCTAAGTTGCAAAGAAATGAGCTTGGCCTTGGGGGATGAAGGCTTGGAACTTGGCCTTTCTCTGAATGGACAGCCATATGATGCAGGGGTCAGGCTTGGGGCTACAGCCTGAGGTCTTGCAGGTGGCAGATCCCCTTCAGCCATTCATATCTGGTTGAACGATAACAGGGACTTTCAGTGGTTTGTTGCAGATCCCTTCAGTAACTAGTGTTGGGTGAACATTTACAGGGATTGTTTTGGTATTTTAAGGTCTGGTTGATTTGCCTTTCTTCCAAGTTCAGCCCTTTGTGCACATGTGAATATTCATGAATGGTATTGATTTGGTCTGAAAGGCATTCACGTCTGATCTGCCACTGATATGATAAATAATTTGATCTGATTTGTGTAATAAATACATGTCTGCTGTCATTTCTTCCAAGCAAGTTGTTAATCTATGTGCATGGGTATTGTCATCCAAAGGCAATGGTAAAAGTTTTCATCACTAGAGAGGTCTGTGTCTTTTTTTTTTGGTTCAATTATTTTGCACATTAAATTACCTGGGCAAGCTCAAACTGCTGGTATATGGATTTGTGCAACAAATTAATATTTCTTTTGGCAGTTTAATGTCAATAATTACCTACTTTCTTTACATTGAAATTTTCTAATATATTGTTGCTTATGGACCCATTCATACCTCTCAACCTCTTATAGGTTCATAGGTTCATAGGTAGGTACTAAGCTATTGGCCCAAGGGCCAAAGTAAGCCTAGCCAACAAGGTTCTCTGGCTTAGGCCACCCAAGAAGGTTAATTTCCTGTGCCCCTGTCGAGCAGACCCACAGAAGAGATCCCCGGGGTGTATATCCTATTTCCCATCCACTCATCAAGATTTTTCTTGAAGAGTGCTAATGAGGAACTTTGCTTGACATAGATGGGTAGCTTGTTCCAAAGTATAGGAAATCTCTTGGGACAGGAATCTATCCCTCCAGCATGTCCTGTTTATTATGGTGACATGGTTTAGGTCCCTAGAGCATGTAGCTTGGAGGGATTGGAATTTCTTAAGGTGTAGCATGTCCAACAGCTCTGGGTTTAACATAGCTTTATATGTTATGCAGGGATCTCCTTGAAGTAGGCGATATGCTACAGAGTAAAGCTGGAGATTTTTGAGATGGTCAAGTGTAGGGCATCTGTTTGAGGCCAGTAATCCTCTTTGTGAGGTACATCTGTGGCCTTTACAGCTGCTGCAGATGTCTTGTGAGGTACATTCCAAAAGGGGCATTGTACTCTATAATGGGTCTAATGAGTGCTGAATAGAGGGGAACAATTACCTCTTTTTTCATGGATGAGAACCCTTTTGTGATGAGTTGTGCCACATAGAAGGATTTTCTGACTACTGTAGCGATGTGATTATCAAAGGAGAGACTACTGTCCACCTGGGTCCCAAGGTCTCTTATCACACATTCAACATTAAGTAGACTGCTGTTTATGTGGTAGTTCATGGTTACAGAGTTTTTACCAAAGGGGATGACAATGCACTTTTTAGCATTGAGCTTGAGGCCATGCCTCTGACACCAGGCATCTGTCTCAGTGAAGCCCTTCTGTAGGATGTCCACATCATTTGGGGACTTGACTATGGCTCCTAGTTTGCAGTCATCTGCGAACTTCATTAGCCAGAGGCCTTCTGTGTTAGCCTGTACTTCAGAGAAGTAGATACCAAACAGGAGAGGTCCCAGGACTGAACCTTGTGGTACTCCACTTGTCACTGGTTTGAAGTCAGATTTGAAGTCTGCAACTTTTACAGTGTGAGTTCTGTCATTGAGCCAGTTGGCAGCCCATCTTGTGACATAGGGATTTATACCTAGTTTAGTGAGTTTAGCTAAAATTCCAGAATGGGGGATGGTGTCGAAAACCTTGTCAATGTCAAGATATGCTGTGTGAACCACCTTACCATCATCTACGGCTTTGGTAACTGCCTCAAAGAAGTCGATGAGGTTCAGTAGGCATGATCTGCCTTTCACAAACCCGAACTAGGTGGGGTCCAGAGTTTGGAGGTTACCAATGTCTTTGTTTATGAGTTCCATGTTTATGAGTTCCATGATGATACTTTCCATGGCCTTGCAGACCAGGCTTGTCAGGCTAATAGGGCGATAGTTCTCAGGATCAGCTGTGACTCCCCCTTTGTGAAGTGGGATAACTGTTGCTGTGTGCCATTCAGTGGGCACAACACCTGACGTGAAACTATGACTGAACATGGTACTTAGGTGGGGAGCCAGTTCGTTCTGAAGTTTGTGTAAACCGCAGCCTGGGATATTGTCCGGTCCCATGGATGCTGTGCTTTTGGTTTTAAAGAGTGCAGCTTTTACCTGCATAGATGTGATTACAGGGACTCTGCATTCTTCCTGTATAGATATGGGCTTTTTAGGGGGTGAGAGGGGGGTAAAGTTATCACTGAACCTATCTGTCAGGATGTTGGTAGTATCAGTTGGTTCTGTAATTTTCATGCCGTTGTGCTGTAACTCAGAGCAGATCTGGGTGTTGCCATTGAGATTCTTGACATAGCTATAGAATGCTTTGTAGATGCCCTTAGAATCAGTTGTGATTTTGTTTTCATAGCTAGCTTTGGAGGATCTTATAAGGGATCTCAGCTTCTTACTGAAGCTGACCAGGCAGCTCCTCCACTCATAGGATTTTACTCTCTTTTGCAACAGTTTCTTCCTTCTGTTGTAGAGTTTGTTTATGGCAGGGGACCACCAGATTGGCTTCTTTTTTTTTTTTTGGAGGATAGCGTCTTGGTTCTGTTTGGGATAGCACGATCCACGCACTCATTTAAGTGCTTAAAGAGTGCATTTGTGTAGGATTCAGCAGTCGTAACTGTATTGTCCATCTGCATGGGTGTCATGAAGTTGGCTACTTCTGTCTTAAGAAGCATGAAGGTGGCTTTGGAGAAATTTTTACCATGGTTTCCTTAATGGTTGGTGGGGGTGGGATGCGGATATCTAGGGTGATTAGCTTATGGTCGAATTTGACCAACGAGGAGTTTATTTCAGGTGTGGAACACCGGTCACTTATGTTGGTATGACTAGGTCAAGGATACTGTTGCTCCTGGTGGGGGTGTGGATATGTTGATCCAGGACATTGGAATTTATGAATTCCAGAAAGCGTTGAGCAAAGGAGTTTTTACATGAGTAGTTTTCCTAGTTAAGGGGGGGTAGTTGAAATTGCCCATTATTAGGGTGTTTGGTTGAACCCTAATATTTTCCAGTATATCAAGAAAAGAGTAGTGGGACTCCTGGGGCATAGTGGGGATCTATAGCAAGCTACAATTTGGATTGCAGTTTTGCCCAGAGTTAATTGCACTTGGATAACCTCAGATGCATTATGCTGTGCAACTAGCCTGGAGGTGTAGATATCCTTAATGAATATGGACACACCTCCGCCTTTGGTGTTCTGTTCCAGGTTAGATGGCCGAAAAGTGTGGTATGAGTTATAGCCTGGTAATGCAGGGGTGTTCTCTAGAGCCTTGAACCAGGTCTCAGTCACTGCACCGATATCGATGTTCTCCATTTTAAGGATTGCCTCGAGTGAGTGCATTTTGAGATGTAGACTTCTAGCACTGAGTAGCATTACCCTCAGTTTTTGCTTGCCTGTTCCTGTTACAGTGGTGAATTTGTCATTTGAACCTTGCCTAAAAAAGGCACTATAGTGGTGACAATAGCCTTAGCCAGTATCCGGAATCTCAGGGGCGACAGATGCAGGCCATCTCTGGCAAAGCATCGTGGTCTGTCGACCATGTCATCCCAGGCAGAGAGATACTGGATCTCCTTAGAATGACACCACAAGCTTAGCCAATTGTTGAAGTCAATCATTTTGTCCTTGTACTGCGGTATCATTCTGGGCAATGGCAGAATGCTACTCAGGGCTAGGGTCAAGCCTGCCTGGCCTACAAGATCGGAGAGCTCTTCCATGTCTCTTTTCATATAGTCCAGGGAAGTACGTCTAAGGTCGTTCACACCAACATGGACAATGACAAAGTCATATTTGTACTTGTTGTGGTGTGAGCTGAGTGTGTGGGTTATGTGGCGGATCCTGGCACCCAACAGGCAGCTGACAGTAACCTTCTCCTTGTTTATCCTGGTGAGTGGGACATAAGTGTGCCTGACTATAGAGTCACCTATGACTAGTGTGTTGGGTACATTGGTTTGCCTTATGGGCTGTGGTCTATTGACACACTGAGTCTGTAGGCTATGTGTAATTTGTGTAGTGTTGGGGGGTGGAGGTTGCTTGCATTTCTGCTTTGGAGGTCTCTGTTGTTTGAGCAGATTATTATTGAGAGCCTCTGTGAATGTTTTTGTGTTTCTAAAGCAAGAACTCTGGACAAAGCATAAAATAATGGAAGGAAAGGCCCACAAATAGGGACAGATTTCAAATATTGCTCTTATAAACCTATAACATTGCTAGAATAATATAATTTGTATTAACATACATTTTCTGAAGGATATGGAGTCTGAAACTGAACTATTTGTCATTATTCAGTGACTTCAGTCCTCACTGATTTGCCAGAAAAACACAAATTTTATGAGGAGCAGACTGAACATATAAGGCAAAGATCTGGATGTCTGACAGGTATGAACCCATTATAACTAGTTATCTGAAAGGACTTAATAAGTAATTACTTCAGCTTTAGCTGTTTATTACCAGACTAAATTATTTAAAGTGTTACATCACAGAACTATTTCTTTAAGTGAGTGGATAAATCAATGTATCAGTTTTGTACATGTCCTAAAGCCTGTCTGATTAGTTAGTTCATATTAGCTACAGTGAAGCGAGAGCAAAAGGTCACAAAGGTCACATTGGATTAGTCTGTAAAATAAAATGCACAAAGAGACTTGCCGTTAAACCTTTCAGATCTGTATGATTATTTATTACTGAATCTAAATCTCTTAACAGCGAATAGTAACTTTGGTATGCATGTCAGAAATCTAGCAGATTGTTTTTTCTTTTAAGTTCATGCTTCATACATACATACATGAAAAGGTGACTTTGCTATGAATTAAAGAGACACACCTTCAATTCCTATTGTATCTATGAGACTATATGCTGCTTGAATTACTGAATTAGTATACCTTTGATTATTTGACAGGATTGTTGCTTCAAAACTTAAAAGTGCATTTGTGGCTGTGATGAGTGTTTCAGGTAAAAGAGCTGTAGTTAGCTCAGTTGGCACCCTTGGCAGATTGGTGTTCTTCCTCAACAGAAAGATGAAGACAAAATGAATGAAAAAATGTCTTTCTGAAGACTAGGACTAAGGAAAGAAAAAGTCATTTGCATCAAACTCTTTGCTACACAGTATTGTGATATTCACCTATAGCTTCACCTGTGAATGCTGGTACTGCACACATTCTTCATCAGCAGCTGACAACTGCACCCACTAACAGTATGTGTCCAGGGCAACCAGGCTCCTTTGCACTGCTGTATTTATGGCTAAGTCAGATAAATGGGTAAAAGAAGCTGTAAGAAGATCTGAATAAATAAAAAACAAAGACTCTACCAATGGTTTGCTCTATTTGATGACTTGGGTAGTATATTTTAATATTCAATGGATGGGTGATTATTGCTAAAATGGTTTTGTTCAGTGTCCTGTCCTTTAAACTGGAATAAAAATATGATATAACATTACTCTGTTATGGAAAAAAAAAACTTAATAATTCATACTTTTGTTGCATAAAATATTCTGAAGGCAATGTTGGGTTTATTCATAGCATACATTACATATAAATTGATACTTTTTAAGAAGTCTGAAAGTGTAGCTTTGTCATTGTCTTTAGATTAATACTGGAACTGTGTCAAGCTACCCTTATTACCAGTCCCAATTTTTAGGGTGCCTTACTGAATCCTTATATTACAGTACTGAAGGTTGTTAAATATTATTACTTGCTGATACTTGTCTCTGTGCTTTACTGTGTTGCCCAACTGCCTAACTAAGGTCAGAGACATCTAAATGTTGTCAAAGAAGTTAGGAAACTGCATTTTAAATAGGTTAGATGTGGCAGCTTACAGTAAAACATTTTAAGTAGCATTTCTTTTTTTTCCCTAGAGCTGTTTCACTGCGTACATTGCAAATATAACCAAAAGATGCTAAAACTACTGTATTTCACATTTCAATGTACATGCTATTCACAGATAAAAAATGTCTAACAATGTATGTAAACTGTTCTAATGGTGTCAATACTACGTTTATAACACATCGTTACTGATGCACCTTAATTAAATTTGATTTGTAACGTGATGTTATGCTTAAAAGTTTTTCTTCTCCCAACCAATCTACATTACAAGGCTTCATGGGAAATGAAATTATGGAGAAGAAAGATAAGGCAGTTCCCATATATGATTACATTTCAAGAAATTCAATGATCATTGTGATGATGTGAAGTATTGCCAGCTATGCCAGGAGATGTAGGGCAGGGGATGTGTAACATATCCTAGCATAGCTAGCTGGAGTTTTGTAAAGAATTATGTCATTTATATATTAAACTGATTTGTGCATGTGCTTGTGTTAAAATGTACCAACAGTGGGTCCTGCTGGACAGAAAAGAAATACATCTGTATGTCAGACTATATTGTAATTTTTGAAATGAATATATTGTAACAGAGGATACTGGAAGAGAAGAAGTTAATCTAAGTCCAGCTAACTTTAAAAATAGTCTGAAATTAAATTACCTGGTTTAGCCCATAAAGATTGTATTTTGCAGTTCTGATTACAGCCAGAGACAAAATGTTTGTGAAAACTAGGATTGGAATGCATTGCCTTTAGTTGTGAATTACGTGCTACCCTGGAAGGGTGAAAGTTTCTGAAATGGTTTAACACATTTTAGCAAAGTTCTATGTGTGTGTATTATAACACATATGTGCTAGATTCTGGTTCAGTTTCTAGTAAAGGGGGTAGTGTGGGAACCAAAATTCAGATGACAAGATGTATGTGATGTCATTCTGTAATCCAGTACTGAAATGATGTTTTAGTACTAGATGAGAAAGAAGTCTCAGAGCAGTCTGTTTGCGAAACCTGACAAAAAAGGAGCACTCACCCACTTCATTTTACCTTGCTCTAGTAAGTGAATGACAGGACAGTAATTCTTTAGATCAGTGTGGAAAATATAGCAAGATCAGTTAAGTATTTTTTTCTGTATCTGTGTGAATCTTTCCATCACTGCTATTTTTAATATTTCCTGTGCTGAAACTCTGTTTATTGTAAATAGATATTTAGTATTTTCATCTTCTTTATTATTTATTAAACATATTAAAACTTTTCATTGTGGCTGGTCATTTAGAGAATATTTTAACCTTTGAGAGTACTTATATTTATTTGGTGACACTTTGGCCACTCCTGAAAGCCTTGCTGCATTGGTCAAACACTACCATTTGTATTAGTATTAATCTTACTCAGTATAATTGGATACCCTGGTAAGAGCCTTTGAGTAGGTGGCTTTGGAGTAGTCTGGTGGAAGTATCTACCTTATAGTCTGGGCAGATTGGGGCATAGCTGGTAAATCTCTGCCAGCCTTTCCCAGGTATGTATATGAGTGTGTGTGTGTGTGTGTGTGTGTGTGTGTGTGTGTGTGTGTGTGTGTGTGTGTGTGTGTGTGTGAAAATCAAATCCCAAAGAGTGTGTGTGTCATCTACTTGAAGCAGGGACACAGAGCACTGGTTTCACAGAGAGGGTGGTGGAGGAATCGGCTTGGAGCATTCAGCTGAGGACACAACTCTATAGCTATGGTCAGTAGTGAGTCTTATTTGGGGCCTGGAGAGAGGGAGAGAGAGAGAGAGAAAAGCCAGCCCCTGGACAGAGTGTGTTTCCTGTGTGCTGTTAACGGAACTTGTGCTTGGTGCAGAGAGCTGCATCTGGAAATACTGTATGTATCTATCTTTGTTCCAAGTGAACATCCCCTCTGGTGTCAGTAGTGAGGATTGAGGTTCATTGATTACTAGCCAGACAGGAGGGAAGTCACACTCGTGCATAAAAAAAAAATCAGTGCTAAGTTTATGAAATGGACAGCTTAGCACACTGGCATCATTGATGTGAGTTCAGCTTTATGCCCTCTTACAAGCTGTTTGAATAGTTTGGGGAAGGATGTCTGACCCTAACCTGACTGATTATAAACTACCTGAAGGCCTCAAATGAAGCTCCAGTTTGATTATCAAAAAAAAATTGAAGCGTGAATGACAACGCTTCGTCTAACTGCATGTATCTGATGTAAAGGTGAGCTTATCTTCATATACACAAGCATAGAGACTTAAAGGTATACTAGTTATTTTACTAGAGAGGTATGCTAGTCACTGTAATGCAGAGGTATACTAGTTACTGTACTACAGACATATACTAGTTACTCTATTGCAGAGGTATACTAGAATCTGTAATACTGAGGTATATTAGTTACTGTACTACAGAGGTATATTAGAATCTGTACTTCAGAGGTATATTAGAATTTGTACTATAGAGATATGCTGCAAACAGTACTACAGAGGTACAATAGATACTGCACTATAGAGGTATACTACATACAGTACTACAGTGGTGCAGAGAAGTATTCCTTTAAGTGAATACTGGACATCTGGTAAGGTTTATCGTTCGATGTTCCGGATTTCATTATTTTGAGGGTTCGATTAAATGGACGTTTGAAGTTATGGGCTCGATGTTTTGCAATTTGAGTATCTGGGTTTTCAACCTTTTGAAGTAGACCCATATATATATATATATATATATATATATATATATATATATATATATATATATACACACACACACACACACACACACACACACACATCCACACACATGTATATATATATATATATATATATATATATATATATATATATATATATATATATATATATATATATAGATAGATATATAGACAGACAGATATGGATCCCTGTCAGTAGATCAAGTTTTCAGAAACTCAAAATTTATATGGTTGAGACCATATGATCAAGTTTTTGAAAACTCAGAGCTTTTAAATGAAGTTGCGGTACACTGTGGATTGGGAAATTTACTATTTTCTTCACTGTAGTGCAATCTCAGAGTTGGTATACATAAGTTACATGGGGTGTGGGGGTACAGGGGGATTGCCTCCCTTCATAAATGTAAAAAAAGTAGATTTTTTTTAATGTTCGAGTTTTTGGAAACTCGATCACTTGATCACATGATCTCATCTGTATGAATTTTGTGTTTCTGATATATATATGTATATATATATATATATATATATATATATATATATATATATATATATATATATATATATATATATATATATATATATATATATGTATATATACATATACACACAAACACACACACACACACACACACACACGGGTAAATGCCTTTTCTTTGTTTGCTGGCTTACAATCAAACAATGGTTTGAGTGCACAGAAAGTGTGTGAATATGAATCATTTGCATTTCATGTTGCATAAATTTAGTCACATGACAAACTGTCCAGGATGCAATATGAATATATTTAAAGTAAAAATGCTTATCAAAAATTAATAACAGAAGAAACAGCAACCCGTCTTCATCACTGATGGATGATGTGTGCAGTCTGTTTCATTATATATATATATATATATATATATATATATATATATATATATATATATATATATATGTATATTTGTTAATTGCTTGAGATTCTGATGAAGTCACAGTGGAGTGGATAAAAGTGCCCAATCTATCACTAAAGGCTGATTTTATGATGCCTTTGGAACTGTGAACACATCATTATTGGCCTTGGAACCTTACTGCTTGGGCTACCATTTTTCACTTATTTTTCTGGTCATTTTATATTCTAGAAAAAGTATCCAACTCATTTTCTGAAACACTTCAAAATATGTTTGAAAGTAAACAAATGTAAAAATAAATAAATGCATAAATAAATAAGTGGGATGCAATACTCTAGTTTGTCACAAAAATAATGCAAAACTACTTATGAACAAGTGGAAACAAGTTCTAATTCTGAATTCTATATGGTCAATCCATCCTCTGGTTACCTAAAGTGCAGTAGGACAAAAAAGAAACAATAGCGTCCTCTTCCCATTTCTCTCTCTCTCTTTCTCTCTGTTTCTGTGTTTTTCCCTCATAATAGCACCATGGCTGATACAGGAAGAAATATGTAAGTTGTGCTAATGGACATTATGCAAATAATACTGAGTAGTAAGCAATTCCTCACAGCAGCTACAACTCTGATGTAACTCAGCACATTCATTAGCATATGGAGTAATTTGCAACGATGTAGTAACTGCAACAATATGAATTGTTTCATGTTTCATGCAATCTTTCTCATCAAAGACATTCAATTATGTTGTTAAAACTAATAACAAAGCAGAAAGTATAATGTATTGTAATAGAATAGCACCAATTTATACAAATATCTGTTTATCCAAAAAGTACATTTTCATTGCTGCATAACATATGCAAAACCATTTTTAATAGGATTTTCAAGTTTTTCAAATTATACAAGAAATTACAGAGCTTTATAACATGATGTGCACATGTTTTAATTCTTTAAAATTCTATTAAAAAATTGATTACTGGAATACTAACATACATCTAATCAAATTTTAATAAAGTCACTCTTAGCTATTGCAATCAAGTGTACAAAGTAAGTCCAAAATCCACAGCACAGTCATTTAAGAAGTGTATTATACAACAATGATAATTCAGAATGAATGTGCCACTTTCTTTTATATGATACAAAGGTTGTAAGTATATCATCCAGATGTAATGATTATATTAAACATGTTTGTAAAAGTGTGTTAGATTCACTTAGGTGGCAAAAATGCAACAACCGTTCAAGTTGCTGGATACGTAAAAGGTAAAATGTTTACAACACCTTTGTTTCTGTACACTGGAGGGTTCCTGCTAAAAATGTGCTCCAGTCAGACAAGGATATTAGAAATGCAGTATTAAGATGATATGCCATCTATTTAAAACTCAATCTAAAATTCAGCTCAGATTTTGATTTTATTATAGCACCGTTACTCTGCTGAATTCTGACTTCTTGGGTGACATTCATAACAGGGTTGTAGACGCAGCAATAACATCATCACTCATAACCTTAATAGAGACTGAGACACAGCACGCTTTCACTAGTAATCTCTAGTAATATCTTTTGAATTCACTAATTTTTTTTATATCTTTTTTATCACGATTAGTTTATTTTTTGTATTTTTATGATATGATTTTCTGGACGATTTATGTTTTTTACAAGTTTTTATATATGAAAACAACATTACAGATTTTCTTGAGATTTTAATCAATTTTTTTCATAATGAACTAATTTACTAATTTACACAGGAAAGAAACCACAATGGTCATTTCATTTTAATTTTTAAGACAAATTATTTTAAGGTATTTGAAAAAATCCTTTTTTCACCCCATCAGTTAATCAGAAAAAAGGCAGGATGACCCTCTGAAGATGAGGTAAGGGATTTAAGCTGAAAATGAGGTAAACAGGTGTGTTTTTAAACAGAGTGAGAGAACTTTTTTTTTTTTTATCCTGGGAATTAAATCCTTTTTTTGACAAGAAGTGTGTAATTTTAGGTAAACAAAAAATAAATTAGAATTAAAAAAAAACTAAAAAAATTTTAAGTGAAAAAAACAAATCTCAAAAAGAACAAAAGACAAAAGATTACATTCTAGAATTCTAGTTTAATTATGTAATTCTAGATCTTTCAAGAAAATCTCAAAAAAAAGAAGAACAAAGAGACTTGAAGTTTAGAACTTGAAGAGATTTTTTGAAAAATATTTAAATAAACAATACAAAGGTAACAAAAAGAAAAGTATATAGGAGAGGATATAAGAGGGGATCAGATCAGATATAAAAAAAAAGAAAAAATGTGAATTATATAATATAAATGTATATTATCAATTATTTTTTTTATTTACAGGAGATTATTTTTATTTAAATTAAAAAAAAAAAAAAATTAATAATTTGTAACTAACTAACTGTTGTAACACCAAAGGTTGTGTTTGTAACATGCAATCATTTTGAATCATTTTACATTGGGAAAAGTGAAAAGAAAAAGAAGAAGAAAGATATCTGATATATAAGAAATAAAAAAAAAAAAAAAAAAAACTATACAAGCACACCACCACCACCACTAAAACATCTGCTTCAATTTTTTTTTTTGGAAGTGGTTGAGATGAGTGTCAAGGGTGGTATGTGGGAAAAACTTGTGGATTCTAGTAGACCTCCGGGGTCTTAATGAATGGTATCTCTTGCACCTGTACTTAAAATTAGATCTGCCAAACTTAACTTTCTTTCACTGTTTCATTAATATTTAGTTTCACCACTTGATGTTTGGATGATTTAAAAATGGTGTGACTATTAGGATGTGTTTTAATTAAATTATTAAATGTAATTTTTACTTTGTGAAAATTGGTTTCTTTTTCATTCACTGGGAAGTTGATAAAAGCGATGTTGGTACTGTACTAGCGTTTGTGATTTCTTGGTTGTTTTTGCACCATTGGTCCCTGCTTTTGGTTTTCACTAGTAAGAAAAAGATGTAAGTATTCACAAGGAAATACTGCACTAGTAAAGCTTCTCCTAAATATTTTACTTGAATACAACCAACAGAGCAATATCAGGATTTGTATCAGGAAGCGTTAAATACTGCTGTAGAATCATACTGTAAATCATCTGCATATTTCCAGGTACTTTCAGTGTAACGGTATCATACGAAGAGAAGAAAAAAAGAAGCAGAATAAACCAATCAACGCCATTGTTTAGCGCCCACTGTGCCAATCTCCTTATAATGCCTTTTGATTTACTGATAATTCAACAAGCTGCTCAGACGAGCAACTTTTCAATAAAATGGAAACAATAAAAGGAGTGAAAAGGTCACGGTGGAGATGGATAATTAAAGGTAAGAAGGATATGATTCATCGCTACGATGTGAATTACAAAAAAAATATTTTGGTGTTGGTTAAATGGTCTTTGCCAACACTGACCAAGATGACTCTTATCCTTTTTTGTAAAATCCACCTGTTTACAATACTGCATCCAATAATATACAATCCATCTTAAGCAATAAAATAGAACAAAACTCATGCCAGACTAAGATGGTTCTTAATTTGTAGCTCACTGAGGTATTTTGCAACAATAGGAAATGGATTTTATATAGCATTCCCAAAAAGGAAATGGTACAGTTTATATCTGAGCATGTATTACCTTAAAGTTCTCACGGGAATGCAAAATAAAAGTTTGGTGGATGAAGGATCCAAGTTTATGAACTAAAAACAAGTGTGAACAGTAATCATTCAGATATTTCTTAAACTAAATTTAAATGCTGTGAGTTATGATGATATAGGTTTACCTTAAACAAGATCTCAGTTGTCATAGTAAATCCATGAGTGATAATTGGTTCTTCTTCTGGTGATCTTCCTTTCCAGCAATCCAGTTCTACACAGCGACAGCCTGACAATAACACCTGACGATACATTTCTACAGATGAAGTTCCTGCCAGTTGCCCAGCTATGATAAGAAAAGAGAGAAACAGATGTAGAAGTTGTAGTGATTAAGTACTTACTGATGACATTTTCAATAATTATTTATTTGTCCTTTAATACCGGCAATGTCCGTTTAAGCCAGTTGTCAATTTTCAGTGAAGGCCTAGTGAGAAAAGCTCCACAACAGATATGATTAATTATATACAAGGGGAGAACAGTCCTGCAACAGATTACATACTTTACAGTTATTTGGGGAGAAAGGCTGGATCCACAAAAATACAAATAAAAACATTATACAGTAGCTAATAATTATATAAAGAGGGAGAAATTCCTCCAACAGATAAAAACACACACAGATTAAATTACATTTACAGAAATATTACTAGGTTAAATTGTCATCAAAAATACAATATGTTCTGCAAGTAGCAAGACATACTGCAGAAGTGGATAGCCAACGTCAAGAAAAGAAATCCATAGTTATTCAAAATGTATTTATTTTACATTTATTTACTGGGAGAGTCCGATTGGACAGTTTTGACCATTTTCAGTGGAGGCCCGAGGAGAAAAGTTCCAGTTAGAGTATATATTGACTACATTTCTAATGATGCATGGAGGTGAAAAATAATTGAGTATTCTGTTGCAAAATAGACATAGAAATAGAATGAAGTAAGGAGGAGCAATTAGTTGTAGGGAAAATTAAGAACATGTAATGAGAGTTGATTATTACAAGAAAGATGAAAATGTTATAGAAGGACATTAGGCGAGAAAATAAATAGTAGTAAGCATTGACTGAGGAGGTAGAACAGCATACATTACTAGTATGTTATCATTAAAGTTAGTGGTTAGTGAGCATAGTTATAGTGAGTGGTTAGTGATATGTTGTGTATGTATAGTTCCAGGTGTCACATAATTATTTTTAGGTTGGTCTTGAAACTGGTTACCAGTATGTTTAAGAGGTAAGGGGAAAGAGTTTCAGGAGTGGGTTACATAGCTGGAATAGAGACAGTTTCCTGTTGACAGATGTGGTTTGTAGGCAAAGTAATAAGTATGGTACAAGCTGAGACAATCGGAGTATTACATTGTCATGCTAATGCAGGAGTAAATTAGTTCAATACTATTTTTATGTAGAAAAGAGTACAATGTGCCAAAATTCCCTAAACTCCTTGCTTTCCTCTCTCTCTCTCTCTCTCTTTCCTGTTTTTGTACCATGTGGTACATTGGGCAGTGAGCACTATTCAGCACTCATTGTTTCCATAGCAGTTACAGTTTGACAGGCTCAGGTCGTTAGCCCAAGGTCCAACCCTCCTTGGAAGGTGCACTACACACACACTCACACCTAGGGTCAATTTAGAGTGTCCAATCCACCTACTGCTGCCTTTAATATGTAGTAGGAAAACAGAGCACCTGGAAGAAACCCAGGCAAATGCAAGGAGCACATGCAGACTCTGCACAGAAGGCACCCCAGACAAGAACTGAACCAGAAAACCCTTTGCTGTGAGGTGACAATTCTAACTGCTACATCACTGCAGTGCTCTCTTCCTTTCATATCTTCCCCTATAAGCAACTGCTCACTCATGCTGAGGAGCTGAAAGGATAATCTAGTTTACTTAGAAAAGAGTATTTAAAATCTTTGGACTTGGGTTTTAAATACTTTTTAAGTTGCAATGTTGTGGCACTTCCACAGCTGTTGCGATTTTAGGTTGTCAATAGTACAAGTCTCTTATTGCTGAAATAATAAAAATGCACATTTGTACACACCATAAAGAAAGACTACTAGCAGTTTCTTATAAAAGAAGAAGCAGCTGTAGGTTTAATTGGAAGAACTATGTAATAACCATTAAGCAATATTCTAAATGCCAGCAGTTCAGAAATTATTTTGGTTCTTGTTAAACCGATAGATGCAGTATGCCTGTTGTCATAGTCAGTTCAACTTTTATTTTTCCTTAGTCATGCTCTTATTACATTACCTGAATGTTTTAGTTAATGTTATATATATAGCTGGGTCTACCTGAAAACGTCTGAAGTGCACAATGCCGACGACGAGAACACCGACACTGGAAGATCGACAACAGAGAAGACCGACAGTTGAGAACACCGACATGTTAAGGTAAGTGTGCGATAGGGATGGACGTTAGGGTCAGGGTGTGGGTAAGGTAAGTGTGTGATAGTGACGGATGTTAGGGTAGGGTGTGGGTCAGGTAAGTGTGCGATAGTGATGGAGTTTAGGTTTAGGGGCGGGTTAGGTGAGTTAGGGTTAGGGTGCGGGTAAGGTAAGTGTGTGATAGTGACGGACTTGAGGGTTAGGGGCGGATTAAGTGAGTTAGGGTTAGGGTGCGGGTAAGGTAAGTGTGCGATAGTGACGGACCTTTAGTGTTAGGGTTTGGTTTAAGGTTAGTGCATAAACAGTTGTGTATGTAAGGTTTAGTGCAGGTTTGTAAGGTTTTTGGTGTGCTTCTGCTGTGTGTGTGTGTTTTTGGGAAGGGTATTTGTTTTGTTGATTGTCGGGATTTTGGTTTGTTGGGCATGTGAAGTTTCGTGTTTTTGAACTTTCTTTTTTTGTCATTTTTTTCGTGTCAGTTATTTCGTTGTCTGTGTTTTGGCATGTCGGTGTTATCAGGTAGACCCATATAGCTATATGTATATTATCCTTTTGTGTGTTTTTACTTTCTATATGTATCAAGGTCATAACTGAACTAAACGATCTAGTAGTCCAGTTTACTTACCCATACAAATGAAATAATAATAATAAATACGTTCACAATTCTTATTTTTGTGGGTCAGCATCTATTTTAATCAGCTCACTAATACTACTGGCAGTTGATTTGCTTTTTTTGTCTTGATGAATATAAAGATATATTGTTTTCTGTTTCACAGATTATACATGGTTTTCAGAAAAAGTTTACTACATTTTATCAAGGTCAGAGAAATTGTGTATTTGTTATTTTATTTATGCTCTGTTACTTTATGTTGAGATTTGTTCAGCTTTTTAGGTACGGTGTATGGGCTCAGTCATAGAGTGGCCATTCCTACAGGTAAAGAAATTCTATACTTGTTTCCTCATAATTGCTGTTCATAGGTTCATAAGTAGGTACTAGGCTATTGGCCCTAGGGCATAATTAAGCCTAGCCAAAAAATGTTTTGCTTACACTTCCCTCCCAAGTGGGTTTAGTTTCCTGTGCCCATCGAGCAGGGCCACCAAAGTGATACCCGGGGTGAATTTCCTGTTTCCCATCTACACATCAAGATTCCTCTTGAAGAGCGCTAATGAGGAGCTCTGCCTCACATTTATGGGGACCTTATTCCAGAGGAAGGGAAGTCTCTGGGACATGAATCTGTCCCTCCAACAAGTCCTGTTTATTGTTGATGTCAGGTTTATGTCCCTTGAGCGAGTAGCTCTGGCGGATTGGGTTTTCTTTAGGTGGAGCATTTCTAGCAATTTGGGGTTTGACATGGCCTTGTATGTCAGGCAAAGATCACCTCTGAGTAGCTGGTACATGACTGAGTACAGTCTGAGTTTATTTAGCCTCATGGCATAGGGCAACTGTTTGAGGCCTGTTATCCTCAATGTGAGGTACTTTTGAGGCCTCTACAGTTGTTGCAGATGTCTTGTTAGGTACATCCCGAATGGGGCATTATATTCAATAACGGGTCTAATGAGTGATGAGTAGAGGGGGGCAATAACATCCTTATTCCTGGATGCAAACCCTTTTGTGACAAGGTGGGCCATGTAGAAGGATTTTCTAACCACTTTGGCAATATGGTTGTCGAAGGAGAGGTTACTGTCCACCTGAGTCCCTAGGTCTCTTATCACACTCTCCTTGGTAAGTGGGCTACCACCTATGTTGTAATTCATAGGTACTTGTTTTTTCCCAAAGGGGATGACAATGCACTTTTTGGCATTTAGCTTGAGGCCATGGGTTTGGCACCATGTATCTGTGTCCGTAAGACCCTTTTGAAGGCTATCTACATCAGTAGGGGTCTCAATTATGGCACTCAGTTTGCAGTCATCTGTGAACTTTATTAGCCATAGTCCCTCCCTGTTTGCTTGTACCTGCAAGAAGTAGATACCGAACAGGAGGGGTCCCAAGACTGAGCCCTCTGGTACACCACTAGTCACATGTTTGGAGTCGGATCTAGCATTTCCAATTCTCACTGAATGGGTTCTATCGGTGAGCCAGTTAGCAACTCATCTTGTAACATAGGGGGTTATATTCAGGTCGGTGAGTTTGTCAATAATTCCCGAGTGGGGAATGGTATCGAAGGCCTTTGCAAGATCAAGGTATGCTGTGTGAACCACCTTTCCCTCATCTATTGCTTTAGTGACCATTCCAAAAAAGTCAACCAGATTTAGGAGACAAGACCTTCCCTTTATGAACCCAAACTGGGTGGGGTCAAGGGTTTGTAGGTTCCCAATGTCTTTGTTTATGAGTTCCATCATGATGCGCTCCATGGCCTTGCAGACAAGACTCATCAGGCTGATGGGGTGGTAATTCCCGCGGTCAGTGGTGGCAACTCCTTTGTGGAGTGTTATAACTGTTGCCATGTGCCACTCTGTGGGCACATAGCCTGAGGTGAGGCTGTGGTTAAACATGGTATTAAGGTGAGGGATTCATTTGTTTTGGAGTTCATGTAGTACACAGCCTGGGATGCTGTCAGGTCCCATGGATGCTGTGTTTCCAAGGCAGGAAAGTGTTATTTTCACCTGAGTGTCTGTGATTTTATGGGCAGTACAATATTTTGGTATGGAAATGGGCCCTTTGGGGGATGAGAATGCGATGAAGTGTGCACTGAACCTATCTGCCAGTATATTGGAGATGTCAGTTGCTTCCGTGAATTTTGAATCATTATGCTGTAGCTCAGAGCAGATTTGCGAGTTATTACTTAGGCTTTTGACATAGCTAAAAATGCTTTGTGATTGTCTTTGGTGTCTGTTGTGATTTTTCTTTCAAAGCTCGCCTTAGAGGTTTTTATGAGGGTTCTTAGTTTTTTGCTAAGGTTGGTCAGGGAGCCCCTCCATTCCTGGGTTTTTACTCTTTTTTGCAATAATTTATTCCTTTTATTATAGAACTTATTTATGGCTGGGGTTCACTGGACTGGTTTCTTCTTTTTGGAGGAGTGGGTCTTGGTCTTGTTTGGGATAGCACAGTCCATGCACTCATGTAGGTGCTTGCTGAGTGCTTTTGTGTAGGATATAGCAGATTCAATCATAGTGCCTTTCTGCTGGGGAGTAGCGAAGTTTGCCACCTCTGTCTTGAGTAGCATAAAGTTCACCTTGAAGAAGTTTTTCACCATGGTTTCTTTTGGGGCGGGGTTGAGGGTGGTATGTGGATATCTAAGGTGATGAGTTTATGATCTGATCTAACCAATGAGGAATTTACCACAGGTGTGGAGCATTTGTCCCTCATATTGGTGATGACCAGGTCCAGTATATTTTTATCTCTTGTGGGGGTGTTAATAAGCTGGTCCAGTGCATTGGAGTTAATGTACTCCAGGAAGCACTGAGCAAAGGTATTAGTACTTCTGTAGTTTTCCCAGTTGATGTTTGGGTAGTTGAAATCACCCAGTATAAGGGTGTTCAGTTGAACTCTCATGTTTTCCAGTACCTTGAGGATAGAAGAGTGCATGTCATGGGGCTGGGAAGGTGATCTATAGCAAGCTACAATCTGGAATGCAGTTTTGCCCATTGTCAGTTGCACTTGGATTATTTCTGAGGCATCATACTTTGCAACCAGTCTGGAGGTGTGGTCATCCTTGATGAATATGGATACGTCTCCTCCCTTTGTATTTTAGTCTGGGTTTTGCGGCCAAAATGTGTGGTATGAGTTGTAGCCTGGAATCGCTGGTGTGCTCTCTTGAGCCTTGAACCAGGTCTCAGTTATTGCACAAATATCGATGTTCTCCATGTTGAGGAGTGCCACAAGAGTGTGCATTTTGAGGTTTAAACTCCTAGCGTTCAGAAGCATGACCCTTAGTTTTTTGTCACTAGTACTTGTCACGGTGGTGGATTTGTTTTTTTGAGCCTTGACTAAAAAAAGGCACTATCAGGGTGGCAAGAGCCTTTGCCAGTATCCTGAGTACCTGGGGTATCAGGTGCAAGCCATCTCTGGTGAAGCATCGAGGCTTGTCGAGCAAGTCATCCCAGGCAGACAGGTACTGGATCCCCTTTGAATGATACCAAAAGCTTAGCCAATTGTTAACATTTATAATTTTTTCCTTGTACTGAGGTATCATTCTTGGTGAGGGTAAGATGCTACTCAGAGCTAGGATCATACCTGTCTTGATTACATAATCAGAGAGCTCCTCTATGTCTCTTTTCATGTATCCAGGGAGGTACATCTCAGGTCATTCACACCAACATGGACAATGACAGAGCCGTATTTGTACTTGTGGAGTGACCTGAGTGCGTGGGTAATGTGGCAGATTCTGGCACCCGACAAGGAACTGACAGTGACCTTCTCCTTGTCCAGCCTGGTGAGGGGGACATTGGTGTGCCTGACTATGGAGTCACCTATTACAAGTGTGTTTGGTAAATGTTTTGCCTTAAGGGCTGTGGTTGTGCGGCACACTGGTTTTGGTAGTTATGTGATGATTGCGGTGCGTTGGTGGGTGTAGGTTGCTTGTGTGTCTGCTTTGGAGGTCTTTGTTTCAACAGATTTTTATTTAGAACCTCCGAATATGTCTTTATGTATCTATGTGTGGGGTCTGCAGTTGCATGTGTGGTGGGTCTATGTGTAGTATGTGGAGTGTTGCAGGTTGGTACCTTCTCCTCTTGACTATCAATTCCAGTCGTGACTGGAGAAAGCTTTGTCTCAATTCTAGCTATGTAAGTGCATCTCTCGCAGATTTTGGTGTTGTGTGGTAGGAGGAGAGGATTGTCTGTGTACATGAGGCAGTTGTGACATTAACTCAGGATTGCCGAATTCATCAGGTACACAGGAGAACACACTAGGAGTTGACTCTTGGACATGCCTGAATGGGTTAAGGAACAATTCTTATTTGCCTGGTAGGGGAGAGTAGTTTGACTGTTACCTACAAACAACAGTTGGGGATCGAGTACAATAGTTTATTAGTGCTGCTGTCTCTTATTGAGCAAAGTGCTAGTCAGAAAGCTCTGATTTGAGTGCTAAAATGGACGGACTGGCTAGTACCAAGGGAAACATTGAAGAGCAGACTCTGTGGAACCGGGTATAGTTTAACCCTAGCTAACCGCTGCTGCGCTATGCGCAAAACTGCGCAAATGCGTTTTTTATATCAGAAAGATTAAAGATATAGAAATTAGGGGGAAAATAGCAAGATTTTTTTATTTGCTGTTTTTTTTTTTTAAAAGAGTAGAAACAAATAAAAACACACTTTTATAGCACAGTAATGTATGTCACAACTGAGTGGGAAGCCAGTAACAGTTAAAAATACAATTTACAACAAAAATGACTTTTTTAAAGTGCAGGCACAAATAGATGCAATTTCATTGTAAAATGAGCATTCTGAGAAGCAATAAATTCCAGAAAATAAGCGTTTAGGCAGAAACATCAATAAGCAACAAGAAAAACCAAAAAATGGTACTTAAATACTCCAAAATCTCTCTTTTTGTCTCTCTGGCATTATAGGTCTCTACAGGACACCTGGGCAGGATCTGCTGAGCTTATACAAATGCAAAAACCACAAAAATGCATTTTTTATATCAGAAAGATTAAAGAGATAGAAATTAGCCCAAAATGGCCAATAAAACTACACTTTCTGGGCAGAAACCACTCCTCCAAGGACAGGTAGGCTGTTCAGAGCTCCCCACTCTCACTGCTGAACAAAGAAACTTCCTTTTTGCCCAAGTAAGGTATGGCCAAACACAGAAGTTAAACACAGTCCAGGTACCAGCAGGTATCTGAAACTGAACTTTTATAGCTTAGTAATTAAGGAAAATAGCAAGATTTTTTGTTTTTATTTTTTTCCCAAGAAAACAGTAGAAACGAATGCAAACACACTTTTATAGCGCAGTAATGGCTGTCACACTTGAGAGGGAAGCCAGTAACAGTTAAAAAATGTAATTTACAATAAAAAACAACTTTTTAAAGTGCAGGCATAAATAAATGCAATTTCAGTGTAAAATGAGTGTTCTGAGAAGCAATAAACAGCAGAAAATGAGCATTTAGGCAAAAATAGCAATAAGCAACACGAAAAAACAACAATGGTACTCCAAAGCCTCTCATTTTGTCTCTCTGGTATTGTAGGTCTCTGCAGAACACCTGGGCAGGATCTGCTGAGCTTATACAAATGCAAAAAACACGTAAATGAATTATTTTTTATATCAGAAAGTTTAAGGAGATAGAAATTAGCCCGAAATGGCCAATAAACTACACTGTTGGGCAGAAACCACTCCTCCAAGGACAGGTAGGCTGTTCAGAGCTCCCCACTCTCACTTGTGAACAAAGAAACTTCCTTTTTTCCCAAGTAAGGTATGGCCAAACACAGAAGCTTAAACACATTCCAGGTATCAGCAGGTATCTGAAACTGGACTTTTCTAGCTAGGTGGGAAAATAGCAAGAATTGATTGTGTTTTTTTCAAGAAAACAGTAGAAACAAATACAAAAACACTTTTATAGTCCAGTAATGGCTGTCACACTTGAGTAGGAAGCCAGTAACAGTTAAAACATACAATTTACAACAAAAAACAACTTTTTTAAAGTGCAGGCACAAATAAATGCAATTTGTCCCTCATGTTGGTTATGACCAGGTCCAGTATATTTTTACCTCTTGTGGGGGTATTAATAAGCTGGTCCAGTGCATTGGAGTTAATTTACTCCAAGAAGCACTGAGCAAAGGTAATAGTACTTCTGTAGTTTTCCCAGTTGATGTTTGGGCAATTGAAATCACCCAGTATAAGGGTGTATGGTTGGACTCTCATGTTTTCCAGTATCTCGAGGAAAGAAGAGTGCATGTCTTGGGGCTGGGAAGGTGATCTATAGCAAGCAACATTCTGGAATGCAGTTTTGCCCATTGTCAGTTGCACTTGGATTATTTCTGAGGCATAATACTTTGCAACCAGTCTGGAGGTCTGGTTATCCTTGATGAATATGGATACGCCTCCTCCCTTTGTATTTCGGTCTGGGTTTTGAGGCCAAAAAGTGTGGTATAAGTTATGGCCTGGAATCATTGGGATGCTCTCTTGAGCCTTGAACCAGGTCTCCGTTACTTCACAAATATCGATGTTCTCCATGTTGAGGAGTGCCTTGAGAGAGTGCACTTTGAGGTTTAAACTCCTAGTGTTCAGCAGCATGACCCTCAGTTTTTTGTCACTAGTACTTGTTACGGTGGTGGATTTGTTTTTTGAGCCTTGCCTAAAAAAGGCACTATTGGGGTAGCAAGAGCATTTGCCAGTATCCTGAATCCCTGGGGTGCCAGGTGCAAACCATCTCTGGTGAAGCATCGAGGCTTGTCGAGCAAGTCATCCCAGGCAGACAGGTACAGGATCGCCTTTGAATGACACCAAAAACTTAGCCAGTTGTTGAAATTTATAATTTTTTCCTTGTACTGAGGTACCATTCTTGATGAGGGTAAGAAGTTACTCAGGACTAGGGTCATACCTGCCTTGATTACATAATCAGAGAGCTCCTCTATGTCTCTTTGCATGTAGTCCAGGGAGGTACATCTCAGTTCATTCACACCAACATGGACAATGACAGAGTCGTATTTGAACTTGCGGAGTGACCTGAGTCCATGGGTAATGTGGCAGATTCTTGCACCCAGCAAGCAACTGACAGTGACCTTCTCCTTGTCCAGCCTGGTGAGGGGGACATCGGTGTGCCTGATTATGGAGTCACCTATTACAAGTGTGTTTGGTAAGACTTTTTGCATTAAATGCTGTGGTTGTTTGGCACACTAGTTTTTGTAGTTACGTGATGATTGTGGTGTGCTGGTGGGTGTGGGTTGCATGTGTGTCTGTTTTGGAGGTCTCTGTTGTTTCCACAAATTTTTATTTAGAACCTCCGAATATGTCTTTATGTATCTATGTGTGGGGTCTGCAGTTGCACGTGTGGTGTGTTTTGTGTAGTAGGTGGAGTGTTGCAGGTTGGTACCTTCTCCTATTGACTGTCAATTCCAGTCATGACTGGAGAGAGATTTGCCTCAAGTCTAGCTATGTAAGTGCATCTCTCACAGATTTTGGTGTTGTGTGGTAGGAGGAGAGGATTGTCTGTGTACATGAGGCAGTTGTGACATTGCCTCAGGATGCCTGAATTCATCAGGTGCACAGGCGAACACACTGGGAGCTGACTCTTGGACATGCCTGAATAGGTTAAGGAACTATTCTTATTTGCTTGGTAGGGGAGAGTAGTTTGACTGTTACCTACAAACAACAGGTGGGGATCAAGTACAATAGTTTATTAGTGCTTCTTTTTCTTATTGAGCAAAATTGTAGTCAGAAAGCTCTGATTTCAGTGCTAAAATGGACGAATTGGCTAGAAACAAGGAAACACTTGAAGAGCAAACTCTGTGTAGCCACTGATAGTTTATCCCTAGCAAACCGCCGCTGCGCTATGCGCAAAACCGCACAAGTGCGTTTTTTATATCAAAAAGATTAAAAAGACAGAAATTAGCCCAAAATGGACAATATAACTACTGTTTCTGTGCAGAAACCACTCCTCCAAGGACAGGTAGACTGTTCAGAGCTCCCCACTCTCACTGCTGAACAAAGAAACTTCCTTTTTGCCCAAGTAAGGTATGGCCAAACACAGAAGCTTAAACACAGTCCAGGTACCTGCAGGTATCTGAAACTGGACTTTTCTAGCTTAATAAGGCAGGAAAATAGCAAGATTTGTTTGTTTTTATTTTTCCCCCCAAGAAAACAGTAGAAACAAAATGCAAAAAACACTTTTATAGCACAGTAATGGCTGTTGCATTTGAGTGGGAAGCCAGTAACAGTTAAAAAATACAATTTACAAAAAAAAAAAAAAAAACTTTTTTAAAGTGCAGGCACAAGTAACTGCAATTTCAGTGTAAAATGAGCATTCTGAGAAGCAATAAATACCACAAAACAAGCATTTAGGTGGAAATAACAATAAGCAACAAGAAAAACCAAAATGGTACTTAAACATTCCAAAGCCTCTCATTTTGTCTCTCTGGTGTTGTAGATGTCTGCAGGACACCTGGGCAGGATCTGCTGAGCTTATACAAATGCAAAAAATGCGTAAATGAATTATTTTTTTATATCAGAAAGTTTAAAGAGATACAAATTAGCCCAAAATGGCCAATAAACTACACTGTTGGGCAGAAACCACTCCTCCAAGGAGAGGTAGGCTGTTCAGAGCTCCCCACTCTCACTGGTGAACAAAGAAACTTCTTTTTTGCCCAAGTAAGGTATGGCCAAACACAGAAGCTTAAACACAGTCCAGGTATCAGCAGGTATCTGAAACTGGACTTTTCTAGTTTAGTAAGGTAGGAAAATAGCAAGATGTTTTTTTGTTTTTTGCCTTTTTTTTCAAGAAAACAGTAGAAACAAATGTAAAACCACTCTTATAGTGCAGTAATGGTTGTTGCACTAGAGTGGAAAGCCAATAACAGTTAAAAAAATACAATTTACAACAAAAAATGACTTTTGAAAAGTGCAGACACAACTAAATGCAATTTCAATTTAAAATGAGCGTTCTGAATAGCAATAAATGCCAGAAAGCGAGCGTTTAGGCGGAAATAGTAATAAGCAACAAAAAAAACAAAAAAATTGTACTTAAACACTCAAAGGTCTCTCCTTTTGTCTCTCTGGCATTGTAGGTCTCTGAAGGACACTTGGGTAGGATCTGCTGAGCTTATACAAATGCAAAAACTGCGCAAATGCGTTTTTTTAAATCAGAAAGATTTAAGAGATAGAAATTAGCCCAAAATGTCCAAATAAAACTACAGTTTCTGGGCCAAAACCACTCCTCCAAGGACAGGTATGCTGTTCAGAGCTCCCCACTCTCATTGGTGAACAAAGAAACTTCTTTTCTGCCCAAGTAAGGTATGGCCAAACACAGAAGCTTAAACACAGTCCAGGTATCAGCAGGTATCTGAAAATGGACTTTTCTAGCTTATTAAGGTGGGAAAATAGCAAGATTTTTTTTTGTTTTTTTTTTTCATGAAAACAGTAGAAACAAATGCAAAAACACTTTTATAGTGCAGTAATGGCTGTCACACTTGAGTGGGAAGCCAGTAACAGTTAAAAAATACAATTTACAACAAAATAAATGACTTTTTTAAAGTGCAGACACAAATAAATGCAATTCAGTGTAAAATGAGTGTTCTGAGAAGCAATAAACACCAGAAAATGAGCGTTTAGGTGGAAATAGCAATAAGCAACATGAAAAAACAAAAAATGGTACTTAAACACTCCGGAGTCTCTCCTTTTGTCTCTCTGGTGTTATAGGTCTCTGCAGGACACTTGAGCAGGATCTGCTGAGCTTATACAAATGCAAAAACCACGCATATGCAGTTTTTATATCAGAAAGATTAAAGAGATAGAAATTAGCCCAAAATGGCCAATAAAACTTCAGTTTCTGGGCAAAAAACACTCCTCCAACGAAAGGTAGGCTGTTCAGAGCTCCCCACTCTCACTCATGAACAAAGAAATTTCTTTTTTGCCCAAGTAAGGTATAGACAAACACAGAAGCTTAAACACAGTCCAGGTATCTGCAAGTATCTGAAACTGGACTTTTCTAGCTAGGTGGGAAAATAGCAAGATTTTATTGTTTTTTTTTTCAAGAAAACAGTAGAAACAAATGCAAAAACACTTTTATAGTGCAGTAATGGCTGTTGCACTTGAGTGGGTTGCCAGTAACAGTTAAAAAATACAATTTACAACAAAAAACAACTTTTTTAAAGTGCAGGCGCAAATAAATGCAATTTCAGTATAAAATGAATGTTCTGAGAAGCAATAAAGACCAAAAAATGAGCATTTAGGCAGAAATAGCAATAAGCACAAGAAACTGTTAATGCTTATCTGATATTATTTATTTACTTATTTATTTTCAATAATATTTTTATTGTTTTCTTTTTCCATTACAAAACATTCACAAGAGAAAACACAGGTGTTGCTCATACAGTATTCAAAGCAGTATTCTTAAAACATATTTACACTATTTACATGAATGCTTCCATATTCTCTCTTAAAAGCAGATGATGAGGTTGTTTTCTCCAGGGTTCATATCTTAAAGTAGTATAGTTCCAAATAATGTTATGTTTTTTGTTGTGTACATTGAAGGCTTGTTTCACATTTGATGTTTTATGCCAGTATAATATTGAACATTTGTTCCTATAATTTCAGGTTGGAAGGATTTTTGTTTTGTTTGTGTATTATGCATTTGTGGTCTAATAAATGTTTTATTGCTAGGATCTTAAAATTTTCCCAAGAAGTTTTGGATGGGATCAACCAGTTAGTAGCTATGTAGAGTTTCATTAGTAGAAAAATATTGATGAGGATGATTATTTGTTTTTTGGATAGGTTAGTTGGGGGGATATGTGATATTGTAAATTCCCAAGTAAGTGTTGATGACTGGTATCCCATCTTTTGTAGTTGTAGTTTCAGGGAGTTCCAAAGTTTAAATATACATCTGCAGCTCCAGAACATATGCAAAAGGTCAGCAGTTTCATCTTTACAATGTGGGCACTTGGTAGAGTTTTTTGGGTTGAATTTATGCAAGCTAAGGCGTGTATAGAATGCATTATTGAATATCATGAGTTGGGTAAATGTTAATTTTTGAAGGGAAATGGATTTTACCGTTAGATTGAATGCTTGTGTTATTTTATTATCGTCGATCAATGGTATTTTTTTTCCCAATAATTAGACAGTAATAGATGATCTTGATATTTGATGTCTTTTATCAATTTGTATGAACATGTTATAAATCTGCTACTTTGTAGAAGGGCTTGATTTAGTGAGATACATTTCATTAAATCATCTTTATTAATGGTTATATTTTGAAAGTAGCTTGTAGAGATTTCCTTAATCTGTCTCAGTTGATGTCTTAGTTCATGAGCGGAGGAATTTAAATATGGATATATATCATGTAATGTTAAGTTAATTATGAGTGGGAATTTTTTCAGGTCTATTAGCTGATTATTAATTTTCAAGTTAGGATTTTTGTGGGAGGGTTGTAGGGTCATCGTGTTGGAAGAGATTTACTGATCTGAAAAGATTTTGCGTTAATGATATATAATTTCTGACGGGTTCCATTAGATTATATGTTTTATAGTTGTCTCTGTTTAAAAAGGGTAGTGCTTTGGGATTTATATTCAGGCATCCAATGTGTTTAAAACATAGTCTTAACCAGTGTGGGGACCAGTTATTACTTTGTATATCATAATTTGCAATTCTTAGAGTTCTATTGGCATTTATGATTAGGTAGTAATTTTCAAAGTTAGGTAGATCTAAACCACCTTTGTTTTTCGGGGTCATCAGTTTATCATATGATATTCTACTTTTTTTTGGTTCCCATATAAATTTAGCGAGTTCAGTGTGCATTTGTTTAAAAAAATTTTGGGGTATTACCAACTGTGAAGACATAAAAATGTATAGTAGTCTGGGCAAGATATTCATTTTAATGATCAAAACTTTTGCTAGTGGTGGTAATTTCAGATTTCTCCATCTCTTTAGGTCACATAAAATGTGTTCCCAATTTTGTTTAATATTATTAAGATAAAAATTTTTATTATCTGTAGAAAATGTAATTCCTAAATATTTGATCTTTTCCTCAGATTTTAGTTGGCCTATCAATGGTAAGAGTGAAAAAGGTTTCGGAGTTCTTAAAGAAAAGATGTTTTTTTTTAAGGTTTATTTTATAGTTTGATATTACTCAAAATCTTCAATAGCAGAAAGTATTTTTTTGGTGTCTAAGATTGGTGTTGTACAATATATGTCGAGGTCATCGGCAAAGGCTGACATAGATATTCTTGTGCCATAAATTACTGGGGCATTATGATATATATTTTGCTTAATGTTTAAGAATAAGGGTTCTAGATATAGGTTAAATAGTAGAGGAGATAGAGGACATCCTTGTTGGGTTCCATTTCTGATTTGAATTCTGTTAGACCACATTTTATTTATATATAATGTTGTATATGGGTTTTTGTATAGTGTTTTTAAAGTTAGGATAAATTCTTGGGGTATATTAAAGTAGGGTAAGATCTGAAATAAAAAAATTATGTTGACTCTATCAAAGGCCTTCTGGGCATCTATAATGAGTGCATACATATTTAGATTCTTTTGATTAGCATATGGTATTAATGTGTGTAGTGTTAAAGTATTATCACTGGATTGTCTAGATGTTAAAAAGCCAGCTTGTTCATTAAATATAATTATATTCGAAATTTTCTTCAGTCTATTGGCCAAAATAGATGTCAGAATTTTCGTATCAATATTTAGGAGTGATATAGGTCTATAGTTATCTGGGTTCTGAAGATCCATCTTTTCTTTGGGTATGAAAATTGTTTTGGATGCATTAAAATGAACATCATTAATTTTATTGTTTATTATATAATTTAATATGTGCGATAGAATTTGTGCGGTAATATTGCAGAACGTTTTGTAAAATTCCGCGGTAAGACCATCTGGGCCAGGAGATTTGTGTGGTTTCAGTTTTTTAATTGTTGATATTATCTCTTCAGTGGATATTGGTTTTATTAGATCTTTCTGTAATTTCTCATCAATTTTCGGAAAGTTAAGTTTTTGTAGGAATTCACTATTATTTTCATTTAAGAGTGAGTTTTTTTGTTCTCCATAAATTTGTGAGTATATCAATTCAAAAATGTTGATAATATCTTCAGTTTTTCTAAAGGTTTTATTCTTAAAGGATATTTCAGGAATATGAGAGGGTGACCTTGACTGATTAATGATTCTTGCTAGTGCCCAAGATGGCGTTTGTATATGATTAGCATATTTTGCAAGTATTTTAGTTTCATGGAATAATAATTTATTATTTTGAGTCAAGAAAAGGTCTTTCTGGCATTTCAATAGTTCTGTTTCAGTTTGTGTGTTGTGGTTTTTCATTAAATCCTGTTCTAGTGATTTGATTTTAGCCTCCAGTAGCTGTTCTTCTCTAATTTGGGTTTTTTTTATAATACAAAGACTTTTGGAGAAAGATGTCTCTTATTTGGGCATTAGTTACTGCCCATTCAATATCAGGGGGGTGTTGCTGTTTTACTAACTTAACTAGTGAGGATTTAAGTATATCCTGGATTTCTTGAACAATTTCTTTTTTATTTAAAAGGTTGGGGTTTAAGGACCAGTTATATCCCCGATAAGGTGTGTTGTTTCTGTTATCTTTACTGATGTTTAGGGTAATTTTAGAGTGGTCAGACAAGTAGCGGGCATGAATAGATACAGTGGGGTCAAGATATGTTAGCACTTCTGAAATTATAAAGAAGTCAATTCTTGACCACATTTTATGACAATTGGAGTAAAATGTAAAGTTGTTTGAGGAATTTGTTTTATTACCATATTTAAAGGGATCGTATAATTTAAAATCATATTTAAGTTCACTTAATGCTAACATTGCTTGGTTATTGGATGATCTTTGTGGGCTTGATTTATCCTGTTTCGGGTTTTGGTAGGCATTCCAATCCCCTCCTATGATTATGCAGTGGTTGTTATATTGATTTAAGATAGGATATAATGAAGCAAAGAAGGAATGTTGATTGTTGCATGGTGCATATATATTGAAGATTATAACAGGCTTATCATAAACGGAAGTTGAAAGAATCACGTAACACCATCTCCCTTCATTATCTATTTTGGAATCTATAATTTTGTCTTGATATTGATCTTTAATGATTATTGCTACACCAGCACTATTAGTTTTACCTTCAGAGGCTATTATTTCTCTTATCCATTTTTTCTTTTTTATTTCTGACCATTGCTCATTGGTTTAATGAGTTTCCTGAAGTAGTATAAAGCTTGCCTTAGCCTGCAGACATAGATGAAGAAAGAGTTTCCTTTTTTAATGTTCTGGAGCCCTTTAATGTTCCATGAATCTATTTCCCACATTCATAAATCTTTTAAGTTGTTTAAGTAGTCTGGAAATATGTGTGTATATATTAGTTTAAGTAGATTTTTTGTCAAAAGTATGTTATGGAAGCATTCTTTAATTCCCGTCCCTCCCCTGTGCCTACCCACTATTCTCCTGGACCAGGAATTTAACAGGACCTTACAAAGATTTGGTATTGTCTTTTTTTGTATTAATAGTAAGAAAAAGCTTTGCTTGTTAGCGTATGGGAGGTAAAGGAAACTTACTGGTCCTGTATATCCTAAAATTATTTGTACAAAGCCTATCCCACTCATTCCCTAGCACACACTGCTATTGTAATCTATGTCTCTTCTTGCTGGATTTATTTATGAGATGTCAAAGTTTGAATAATTCTTTATACCAGTCCTGAATATAACTAAATATAAGGAACATCAGTTTACTCCATTAAACACTAATAATATTTGAGAGATCTCAAACTATAGATTGTTATCTCTAATTAGTTCTATAACTATATACATTATGGATATATCTTCCTTGTCTAGTCTTATTTTGTGTGTGTTTCTGCCTTCTCTAGGCCAGATTTTTATATCTCTGTTTATACCTTATCTTACTTGGGTGAAGTATTCAGATTTTAAACTTCAAGTGAAATCCGACCTCTAGAATCCATCATTTTACTATCATTGCTCTGAGGTTTTAATCATTGAATGGCATTGTGTTAAAAAGGTCATACGGTGATTGTTCTCTACCATATATTTGGTGTTCATCATATATTGGAATCTGTAGAATCTTACTTAGTCCTGGAGAAAACAATATATATAAATAGCAGTTCAGGTTTATATATATGTATAACATAGACACAAATAATTAGGCATTTTGTTGGAGCACCAATCAAACACAAAAAGGTTAGAGCAACTAGTAGTTAGCAGTCAGTTATTTGTAAAAGTAAAGTACCTTAAAAGCTTTTCCATAAATGTGAGCTTCAAGTTTTGAATTATTTATATCTTTCCTTAGTTCAACAAGCAAGTAATGAGTCCCTTCCTGTTTGTAATTCATTGTAAACTGTAGTTATAATGTAGTGTTAGGCAACTTCCATCCGTATTTCCAAATATTAAAACAATTCTTGACTGTAGGACGAAGTAATCTCAATAAAACAACAGAAATATGGCACACATTAAGTAACCCTTCAGTATTACCATACTCTTTCCTACCTGGGAGGTGAATATTGGCATAGATTGGGGTTACAGATATGTCTAAAGTCTGTTCATAATAATATTAGCAGACAGAACAAGAATTTCAGTACAGTTTATAAAACATAATGATTTGTTTTATATGATCATAATGAGAATACTATGTATTTATTTATTTTACAATTTGTTAAGCAAGTAGGTGGGCTGTGTAAAATGTTCTCGGGACCCTACACCATCTAGAGTGTTCCTTTTCCATAATACTGTATGTTTATGCCATGTAGGTTAGTGACACAAAGAAAAGTAAAAGCTCAATCACCCTGCTTGTGTGCAAGTATTTGTGCATATGAGTGTGTGTGTGTGTGTGTGTGTGTGTGTGTGTGTGTGTGTGTGTGTGTGTGTGTGTGTGTGTGTGTGAGCACTAGAATGTGTAAGCATTATTATATGTGTGTGATTGTGTGTGTTTGTTAGATTGTGCATGCAAAGTTATATGTGTGTGTGTGTGTGTGTGTGTGTGTGTGTGTGTGTGTGTGTGTGTGTGTGTGTGTGTGCGCTTAGTGCGTAATATTCAGAAGTTATCCTTGTTACTTTCCTAGAAAGGTAGTCACTAAATCGTTTAAAATTATCATGAACATTTACAAACTGAATAAGGTTAGGTGTCCTATGAATAGATTAACTTATTTGTTATAGTACATGTACTAAAGATTTGAAAAGCAAGGTCCATATCAATCAGTACCATGTCTTCTGAGAATAAGTCCATTACTCTTTTTGAGGCTTCTCCAGCTTAATTGGCATCATAAGTTGAATCTGTGTTTAGATGTGAGCTGCAGAAAGTTACCCTTTATTTTCTCAGTTTTACATTAGTGCTAGTACTTTCATGAATGCACTTTCGTTAATTTAGTGAAAACTGGATGTACATGTCTAGGCACCAGAAAAATAGATTAGCTTAAGAGTATGCAGTAGTATTTAACACAAGAAATGCTTTGGCTCTAGGTGTCATTATTTTGTTCAATTGCATAACATCAGGAGATACTAGGATTGAGTAGGAATAGAGTATAGAATGCAACTATAGGTATTGGGCTGCAGAGAGATTCTTCTTTTTACTGCAGGCTTTGAAACATTTGTGTTAAAAGTTTAAAAGTTAAAAGTTTTGAAGCTTGGTTTGCAGTATTGACATAAAGAGCATTCTGAAAGATTCTACTATAAAAGATTAGTGACTTTGTCAGAGCAGTGATTCTGAAGTCTTATCTTATTACAGTATTCACACATCACAGGAATGCAATTCCCTGGTAACGTAAGCAATCTACAGTGCTGCTTTTTTATACGAGAACACATTACAGCTGTGCGGTCAGGTGTGACGCCCAGTAAACAAGCACTCAGTGATTTCCTCAAAATTGTTGTTCTTTTGTTGTGCTATCCCAGTAGTTCTTATCCAGTTGCTACTATATCTTTGGTGTATAGTTTGATTTTGGTGATGTATCTCTAGAAGTTAAATTACATGTAGTGGTTTTAATTATACTCCATTTTTTATTCATTGTCAATTTGTTAATGATCTGTAGAGAAATATACTGTTTGCATTGTTTTTTTTGTTTTTTTTTTAGGTATGCCAAATTTTCTTTATCTGGAGGGTATTCACAAAGCGCTAAATTAGTTAGCCCTACGTACTGAAGGAGAAAATATGATTGAACTTTCTGGGGCAGCATCGGAGAGCTTCATTATTACAGCTATCATGACAACCACTACTTCTGGACTACTACTGTAATTCCTGTTTCATAAATAAAGTGGCATACACTTATAGGTATTATTCACATTTCCCTCATGAAAGCTGTTGGAAGCTTAGGTATATAAAGAAATGACTTTTAAAAAATAATAGTTACTATTATAGGGCAAAGGGAGTATCGTTTAGCATTGTTACAGGTGTATTTATCATTTGTGTAACCGTACATTACTTTTTCTTTATTTACAGTTCCTTTAAACTTCCCTCCGATCTTCAGACAGCCAGGTAAGTTCTTTAGCTTCTCGAAGGGGGACTCAGATTTCCGGCGGACTTCCGGAAGTGCCACATCTTGAAGACGACCACTAAAGCTGCAAATCCAATTTTGGTTCCTGTTGTGAGAATGCCAGTGTGATGCGCAATTCCTGTACTTCCTGATTCAGGTCTCGCGCTTTGTAAAATAGGAAAAGAGTTTGCGCCAGTCCTAAAGCATGGCCTAAGGCAGGGTAAACACCAGATATAGGCAAAATAAGACCTTGGCTGTTGGTGGGAGATGAATCCGACCTCAGTGGTTCAGCAAGTCGGATCGGAACTTGAAGCTAGTTCTCTATGGCAGGATTGGATTTAAACACAGACATGAAGGTAGATTTTGCTTCACTCTTGTTGGTAACTGAATATTTGATCCCGTCGACCGAAAATACTAAGGTATTTGGGTACTTCATTTGAAATTTTAGCTTTTTATAAATCAGGAATTTGCAATAAGGAGATAAAAGCTGTCTGTTTTGTCTAATTTGCAGAGGCAAGTCCTGGGCTAGAGATATTCTGTTGTTATTCCATATTAATGGACCTCCATTTTTCTTTGCTGCTAATAGTATTTTATTAACATCTTGAAAATTGAGACGTTTGGCATAGACAGGTCTTGGAATACTTGAGGCTTGAGATTCTCTCAGGGCTCTGTGTGCTCTTTCTAATGTTATTTGATGTGCAGTTTTTGGGTCTTTGAGTAATGTTGCAAATATCTGAATGATAGATGGGATCAATTCATTATGTTGTACATTTTCCGGTATGCCTCTGATGATTATGTTATTTCTTCTAGATCTTGCCTCAAGGTCAATAATTTTAGCTTGGATAGTTTGAATGTCTGCTTCATGTGTATCAGATATTTTAGCTAGCAGGGCTATTTTGTCCTCATTCTCCATAAATTTGGCTTCAGATTTGTCCATTCTTTCCAGGATTTGATTGAAGGAAGTACCAAAGGATTGGACTTCAGTAGATAATTCTTTTATGGATTCTTGTATAGGTAGTAAAGCTGCTTTAATATCTTCCAAGTTTGCTAGTTGATCTGTTTTATTTTTAACCCCTGGCTTTACAGTATCCTGTTGCTTTATTATTTTCTGTCTTTTAGAGTTTAAATCTTTCTCAGGTGATAAAAGATCTGGCAGTTTAGTTTTTGTTGTTGTAGTGTCCATACTTTTATCTTCTTTTGACATTTTGTGAAAGTAGAAACTTATTGGTTTATGGTTGGGTGTGTATGAGCAGAGTATTCTGAGCACACGGCTTCCATCTCTGAGTCTTTCTTCAGTTCCAGGTAATCTGTTATAATCTTGATAGATTTGACGTTTCATCAAGTTCATTCACCCCTTCTGAGTTTCTGGATATTAAGTAGAGTTGTAGTTTCAGAAAATTGTTATTGTATAGGTCCAGGTAATTCCTCTGAGTTAATTTTTCCTCTGAGTATTTGGAGAGCTGTAGATTAGCAGTGTTCACAGAACGGCAGCCATCTTTGAATGCTTATCTCAGATTATTTTTAATTGTTACAGATTTCACTGACGGATCATCTCCAGTGGAAAGAAGCAAGACTTATGGGTGGGTAAGTTTGTATACATTCTTCTCACCTGAAATCTCCTACCACATTTTCTTTCAGTACAAATCTTTACTAATATAATAAAACAAAAATGGCAAAGGAAAACAACATGTAATGAGATTGGGGAGTGGTCAGGAGGGTTTAATTAGCAGTATAATTATACGTTAAAATTATTTCCATAGTTACAAAAATACAGTGAATGTTCCAGTTGTCCCTAAGAAGGAATTACGTTAATAAATATCCATAGTTAGGAATTTACTGTCAGTTTAATTTATTAATCCTCATATTAGGTCTCAAACTTGCTGTCCTTACAAAATTTGAATTTATACAAGAATTAAGTATGCCACCATGCTAAAGTAAATTAATTGCTATTTTTACATCACTATACTGCTTCTTAAAACTTACTAGTAATACTATATCACCATTTCAAACTTGAAGGAACTTATCTCAGTTATATGTTTCATGTACATTTTAAAAAATTGTGAATTCCATCTAATGCATTTAATAAAGGATTTACTATTGCTTGACTTACATTTAGATTTTCATTTCACTTATTTGTGTTTGTGTACAATTTCTATGGAATTTAAATAACAAAATGTCTGAAACTCAGATCTTTCTTAAAACAATTTCACATAAATAAAGTTGTAGATAATGAAAATGGGAGAAAATAACATCATTGAACGCTACAAGAGTTACCCGAACAGCATGATAACCAATTATAATAACTAAAACCTGCTGTATCTGACAACTGTGCATTTATTTTTGCTTTCTTAGGATGTTTACAAGAAGCGGCATTTCAACTCATTAAAAAACATGGAGACAGTTTTTATCACAGCCTCCAACCTGAAGGAAGTTGAATGCATTTAAATGCTATCATAAAACAATGCCAAATGATTTGTTAAATGAGAATAAATATTAATTTTTAAAATTTACCCATACCATCAGCTGCATGTTTTTAAATATTAAAATGGCATAAATAGAATGAAAGTCTGTTGCTATTATTCTGACAGCATTCAAGGATATCATTACTTGAAATGCAGTGCCCCCAGTAAATGCACTTTTCGCTTTAATCCCATACTAGCAATTACTCATTGCAAAGAGGTAACTCATAGTTTAATGATGGACTTTGAAACACTGCTATTATTTATTGCATCTCTTCAAATGAGGCTGGGATCTTAATGCTCAAATCAATTAAACAAACACAGCTTAAGATTTAGCAAAGGGGTCTCTACAGAATAATTTTTTCATTTTATTATTTTACATGCAGTGTTTCACTCATGTATGCATCACAGAAATCATGACGGAGTAAGGGTTAATGTGCATGCTGAATAAAATACTGGGATCAGATGGCAGTCAAATGTTTTAATTTTCAAATGTGTTGGAGTTATTCTTCTCTGACATATGCAGTACTTCCAATTTCACAATTCAATTACAAATTGAAGACAAATGTATGCTTAAATGTTGTAATAACTATATATATATATATATATATATATATATATATATATATATATATATATATATACACACACACATAATTCTATAGTACAGCTTGATGGAACTGTATCTCATAATTAAATGACAACATTTTGTTGTATTTACTGCGATGTGTTTGTGACTAAAATGCTCTTTGTGATCCACCTCAGCTACCTCTATAGTAAAAATAAAAGAATTATAAAAAGTTTGTCATATGTTTATCACTTGAAACATTGTTGACTATAATTAATGAGTACATTTTTATACTTTAATTAGGGTTTATTCTTTCAGTTCGTGCTCACTGCATTCTTTTCCATCCATGACTGGAGGATGTCAGCTTACTGTGTTAACCACTCTGAACACAATTATAGATATCATTGTCATAAGTTAGTATTAGGCTAACTGCCTTTGTGGGCCATTTCAAGCTGAGCAAGTTACCTCATGTGAGAATCAAACCCTGTCCCTTGTGTCTATAAGGTAAACACCCTAACTGTTATGCCAACCTCCAACTCATAATCTTAAATCCTCCCATGCATAGTAATACATTCTTTCTAGGCATTAAAATCTCTTAAATTGCAGTTTCACAGATTAATTTGTGATTACTATGTCTCCTACCTTTCTCAGGATTCCCTTTTAGGTATGTCATAGATAGTAGCCATATAATGCACTAAATGGCATGTTTTGCATTGTATAGGTATAATCGAGCTCCCTTTAAAACGTAATGAAACATTGGTTCTCTTCCATACAGACAGTGGTGATATCGTCTATGACTCAGAGCAAAGTGGCTATATTAAAAAAAAAAGGAACATTCAGAATAATTGCATGATATTTTAGCAATAACCCACGTTTGGGTAATGCTGGAATTACCTAAGGTTGGTGTGGTTTGGTCATGAAGGTGAAGGTAAATCCAGCTTTGCCCACACCCAAACGTGGGATATTGCTATTATACGACATTATTTAAGAAAAAAATAATGTCTTTGTTTAATGCCTCCATGCTGCCCTTCTGCATTTTTCCAGTATTCTGGGGCTTTTTCTGATGTACTGTGCATGAGTATGGGACTTGTGTTCCAACACTTACCCAGTATATCAGTGCTTTGGAAAGGAAGAAACAGAGAAAAAGTTTTCAACAGTTTAGGGGAAGGAGAGATGCAGATTGGAGGAAATACAAAGTAACTCAGGTATGTGTCTTTAGTTTTAAGTAACATACCTGGTTTTCATAGTATTTCCTCCATCCTGTATTTCTTGTATGTCTGGAGTCTGGATTACAGATTTTTTTTTTTTTATTTTTGTTAAAAAAAAAAAATAAAACTTACAAAATATAACAATGGAAAAAAGTCCGGATGACTGGACCTCTAACTGTTGGTATATTTTCAGATTTACAACAGGAACGCTGGTTGGGCTGTCCAATCATTGTGCTCGTTTTAGAATAATAATGGCCAGTCATTGTATAGTCAGTCCTAACTTCCTTTGCTGTGCTACAAGTTTAATTACTTTACTTACTTGTAATGTTAATCAGGACAGTGGTGTACCTACTCATCCTGCCCAGTAAGCAGCATCCATAACTTTACTCGTTTAATTTACTTATGAAGCAGCGTCCCAGACTCACTTCATATCCCATTTATCGAATTGCCCATCCAACTAAATAATTCAGGATGGCATGACTTTAGTCATATGAAGCAGCATCCCATCTCACTTCATACACCATTCATTGAATTACCTTCCAACCAAATCAGCAGCATCCTTACCTCTGCTTGCTTACCTATCCAGCAAGCTTCTTCCAGCTGCTCATTTTCCTTTCCCCCAATTCCTTAACATAAACATCCAGACACCAGAGGGGGAACAGAAGAGGACAAACCTGTCCCTCTTCTATACCTACCCCGACTGATAATATGACCACAATCCCCACCAAACCACCAACAAAAAAGTGGGAGGGAGGGTGGGTAGCAAGTTCATGCCAAAATGTGATTACTTGCCCAGCTACGCTTGTCTAAACCCCCTTAAGCTCCTCCCCACCCTTACCTCATTTCCTCCCAATCATCCCTCCCTCCACTTAACCCTTTCATCTCCCCAGCCAACCTCACTCCCACTACTATCGATCTAAACCCTTTTGAAGTTGTCCCTGGACAACTTAGTTTGTTGCCAAACCTCATTTATTAAAAGTTTAAAATGACTGATGTTTGAATGCAAAGTCAAGTATATAAATCTACTTTCATTCTTTAGGGTGTAATTATTTCTCTATGTACATGATTACTGCAGACTCAAGAGTTTTTCATAATATGCTTACTTTTGCAAGGATAAATATGGAAGTTGTAACTCAAATATAATTTTGAGCTTTTCTCAAGCAGAAAATATTTCATGAGTGCATGAGTTCATGATGGCAGCACAGTGTTTGTTTAGTACTGCCTTTTGACCTCATATCAATTTTAAATGTTTCACCCGATGCATAGTTTGAAAATGAATAGCAGAAGAGGGATGAAAACAGGAAGAGGAAGGAAATACTGTTTCAAGTAACATATAAAATGATGGATATGCTTACAGAAGTGGCCGAGGAGGTGAAGAGTTTTTTCATCCTAGATCATTTACCAAGGAGAACTGACAGGCGTAAATATGGATATGGACATCAAAACAAAAAGCTCAATATGAGGTGATCAGAATTTTCAATGGTTATATCCAATGCACTGTGTGAAATTAAAAATATATATTTTTTCTAGCCAGGTATAATAGTAGTTTTTTTTATGTCCCCAAGGAGCATGATCTGCCTCTCAAAGGATCTACTTTGAGATTGCTTTCAGAAATGTTTAGAATTCCTAAGTGTTTTGTGCTGTGTGGCTCCTTCACGGAATAGTAGATTTTTTAAGTTTGTGGCAATTTAAACATTTTAAATCAGGTAGCTAGAAGTACATTCCAGGAAGCAAACTGATATGGATGGAAACAGAAGAGTGCTTACCTAAGTGGTTTTACCCACTATTTTCACAACCATTTTATATCCAGGAGGCGGACGTGTTCTGATTCCAAAGTGGCAGGTTGTTTATTAGGGAGGTAGAGAAGTTGAATACTGTGAAAGTATAACAAAGCAATAGGGGACTTTTGAGGTAAGCTTGGTGGACTACTCCAAAAATTGGACACAAACTGATTATTTCGAAATTAGCATGACACATGGAGTTTTACCACCTACAAAAGAAAGAAGAAAAAAAATTGCATTATGAGAATGTTGAGACATATCAGTTCTGAAGGAACAAACATGGAAATGCCAAGTAAGGAAGAAGTGAAATGTATAATACTGTTATTAAAGGATGGAAACAGACAAACAAATAAAATGGATTCATAAACTGTCAGAAGAGGCTGAGTCTCACAGAAATGCACAGGGAAAGATGGTGTCTAAGAGAAGAAAGTGGAGAAGAAAAACATAAGAGCATGAAATAACTGCTGATGATTCAGAGCAGAGACAATAAGGAATGTCACCTTTAATGTATGAGAAACCTGAAGGAACTTGGTATCCAAGGAGCTGTTTCACAGGAACATCAAATAAAATAGAAAGGTGGAACCCACTGATGTGTTTTACTCAAATTAGTACCAGGCTTGTCAGTGTGCCATACCAATCAGTACAAAACATCTGAGAATTTTTATTAATATTAATAAGCCTTCCACCAGTTTTGACTTTGATGATCTTATGCTATGTAATTATATATATATATATTTTTTATTCCTAGGTTGAACTTGTAAACAGTATGATCACTGTTCTGCCCTGATTAACAAAATGTAAGTAAATACAAATGAAAATAAATACATTAAAAGGCTGCACTTGCAGGCATTACAAGAAGAAGGTTTTCGGAATGTTTACTCAGTGTCCATTTGAAGGTATAGTGGGGCTTCTTTAAGTGGTATGGTGGCCATTGAGCTATTGGAAGTAGACTTTACAGCACTGACATGCCACTATATTCATACTCTGTACCAGCATGGAAAAGAATTATGCTGGGAAGGAATACAGAACAGTTGAAGAAAATGTTTAGAGGCTACAAAAAGAAGCAGTGGTCCAGATTATAGCAATAACCCACGCCTGGGTGTGGGTAATGCTAAATTTACCCACGGTTGGCGTGGTTTGGTCCCGAGGGCCGCCCGAGGGACCAAACAAAGCCAACCGTGGGTAAATTTAGCATTACCCACACCCAGAAGTGGGTTATTGCTATTATACCATGACATTATTTAAGAAAAGAAACTATTACTTTTCTTAAATAATGGCATAGTATAATGCCTGTTTACTGCCCTTCCGCAGATGTCTGGCATCCGCAGTTCTGATGTACTGCGCGCCCGCGCAGTACATCAGAGTTGTGCAAAAGCAACAGAGAAAGCAAGATCTCCGTTGCTTTTTAGTGTCTCGCTATGTTAAATGGGTTTAACATAGCGAGACAGCTTTAAAATAAGCAACGGACATCTCCGTTGCTTTTTTTTTAGTGTTTCGCTATGTTAAACTCATTTACATAGCGAGACACTAAAAAGCAACGGAGATCTTGCTTTCTGTTGTTTAAACACTGTCTCGCTATGTTAAATGGGTTTAACATATGAGACAGCTTTAAAATAAGCAACGGAGATCTCCGTTGCTTATTTTAAAGCTGTCTCGCTATGTTAAACCCATTTAACATAGCGAGACAGTGTTTTAAAAAAACGAGTTATACTAATGGAAAAAAGTCTGGGTGACCGGACCTTTTTCCATTAGTATAACTCGATTTACAACGGGCACGCTGGCCAATCAGCGTGCACGTTTTGGGGGGGTCATGGTATAATATCAGGTTTTTCTCTCTTTCTCTCTCTTTCTCTCTGTTCCTCTCATTTTTAAGCACTGTAATTGAACTTTGTGGGTTATGTAATGAAGAAGTAAAATGTCAAAAATGTGTGATAGGGATACTGTAAATACTGTAATTATAAAGTGTTAAGCTCATTAAAACAGTCACTTTGGAAGGATACAGAGAATGCTGATGCAGTCAGCATTTTGCTGCTCTAAATGTAGTTACCCTGGGAGATGACAGCAAGCATGAGCAGGACATGTGGAGTGCATGTGCTGAAAATGTTACAACAAGGTGACAAAGCAGAGCTGCGGTAAGGTTATGCTACATTAGGAAAAGTCAGGAGCTCTCAGAGAGAAAAGGAAATTAATGACGTGGAAGTAACAGCAGGACAATGGCTGGTGTAATGAAAATGTACAAAAGAAGAGCATTATCATTGTGGAAACATGCGGTATAGAGTTTTAAAAACTGCATTTTACACAAGGCTGCCCAAAGTTGCTCAGGAGAAGTGATATCAGAAGAGACTGAAATAAACAACAAGGGAAGAAAAGAGATGAAGAAAAATTACTGAGAGAGAAAATGAGATTAACGGTTACAGGAAAGGTAGAGAGAAAGGCTGTCAAACTACATTCAGAAAAAAGGGTGACAAAAACTAAGGAGCAACTAAAATCACAGGAGATACTATGGGTGAAAAGTGAAAGAAGCAAGAACGATTACTTTGAAAATGAACAGCATCTGAAAGTATGAGGAATGGTGACCACAGCAGAGAAGCCATGATTGTTAGGATAAGAGAGGATACGGGCATCACCTGTAGTGCTGATATTATGCATAAGGAAGGAGGAATGCTGGGTAATAAAAATGTGATACATAAATGAATGGTCCTAATGTTTGCACTGAAAAAGGCTCTTCAGATATGTGATGGAGAGAGAGGGAAAAGAGTTACACGATGGGAAGAAGACACAGAAGATAAAAACTGTGTTGTATTCAGATATGAGGGAATAAAAATGAGTGTCCTGGTAGATCAACCTGGATGGTATTACAGGAAAAAGGACAGACAAGGGAGCATCCTGCATACCGAATTTACTAATTTGTTCCCCAATTATTAACGTAATTTAACTGAGGAGATCACGTTGGAGCTCCATCTTACTCTGGCACTGAGTAAGATCATGGCAGAGAAACTAATCATAGAAGCAGCGTCAGTTCAATACAGGAATTACACACACACTCAGCCACACTCAACCTACACTCAGTCACACTCGATCCACACACCAAATGGGCAGATTTAAGGCTCGTCTTCTGACCAATAGCATGTGATAGAGATAACAGATGAAACTGGAACTCCTAGTAAAAACCTACATAGACACAGTAAATATATATAATGTCCACATGAAAAGCATCCCAGAAGTAAACCAGAAGGGTGGAGAAATAATAGTAAGCTATGCAATACTTGTGACACCCTTATATTGAACTTAATGTACTGCATTTGTTTGATTATTTGTTTGTTTGTTGGTTTGTTTCTTTGTTGTGTATATATGCATGCATGTTCTAATTAATGGAAAATCCATCTGGGCTCTGGTCTATTTTCAGTGGAGGCCCAGTTAGAAAACTTCTAAGAAAGAAAAACAGCAGTCAGTACTGTAAAATCTGACAGTTAGGATAACATCAAGCTATTTATATTTCACAAAGCAATTATTTACATGTGGAGGAACATACTGAGTTCAGCTGTTTCAAGTACTTCCACTTTTGAATAGTCTTAACTTTGGATGCAAATGTTAGTGCTGCATTTGACTATTTGCAATCTAGACAGACCTTATTTACATTTCTAAATATATAATTAGTAGACTGAATAGGACTTGCTGAGTTTTAGATGTGAATTTGTATGCAGATGTTAATTTTGAAATAATATCTTTTGGCAATGTAGGGAGAAATACCCTTCAACCTGTCCAGCAGAGAAAATGTAATCTTGGGGATCAGTGTTCAAGTTTCGCATATAGAAAAACAGACAATTAGAAGTAACAATAAATACCCTTCAACCTGTCCAGCAGAGAAAATGTAATCTTGGGGATCAGTGTTCAAGTTTCGCATATAGAAAAACAGACAATTAGAAGTAACAATAAATACCCTTCAACCTGTCCAGCAGAGAAAATGTAATCTTGGGGATCAGTGTTCAAGTTTTGCATATAGAAAAACAGACAATTAGAAGTAAACATAAATGATGCCTTTACATCCACACTCATAAAAGAAGGAGTAGAGAGTTTTCTGCATGCTTTATAAGATAGAACTCTTTCCTCTGAGTAGAAGTTGATTCAAGATATCCTATACAACATTTCTGAACTTCGAGTCTTTAAATAAGTAGCTTCTTATTGTTGTTTTTATAAGAAATTTGATAAGAACATGATAAAACAGGTGAAATATTTCTTGTAGGATCACAGCAGCGTATAAAAACATGAAGTGGTGACAGACTAGAATGATGTTAGAAAAAGTAAGTTATTAGTAAGTTAGATGACTTTTTTCATGCTGAGAGAAAACAGGTTAATTCAGGCGACAAGTTAAAAATAGATATATCTTTTTTTAAGAGAAGAAACTGCATAATTTATAGGACTTATGCAAGGAAGTGAAACCCTTCTAAAATTGTGGATGATATATTTACAAGATTTGTACAAAGTATAAGTAACACACTAGTATTAACAGTCCTGGGTTTTGAATGTTCATAGTGGTAATCTGCAAAGACTAGCACTAAATCTATATGTAAATAAGTCAACAGAGGTTATTCATGCTGACTATGGAACTGTGCAGCACACACCTGCTCGCAGCAAAAGTATAACGTACGTAAAGATAAGCATTTCCTTGAGACCTGTTATATGCATAAGGTGCTACTCACTCATGCATCACTGTGATTCATAAAGATTAATGTAAAATGGCCTTAATTGCATATAAAATGTATAAAAGACCCTGGATTTGCGTTAAAAAGTTTAACAGCACCATAGTAACTTGGGATTATGGTAGTTACAAGACAAATTACTTAGGAAATTACAGATTCTTTTAGATTCTTTAAGAATAAATAATAGAAATATTAGAGATTAATATGAAACATTTCAAATTGAGATAAGCTTATTGAGTTCACTTCAAGAAATGTATGTTTTATTAATATGATAAGCTTATTACAATGGCTTTGGTGAACACCGTAGGCTGTCATTTGTAAATGGGAAAATCATTACAGCAGCAGATGGAATGAATAGTTATCAGTGAAAAATCATTTAAATTGGTGTATTTTAGTGATTATGCATATATGGCAGAAATGCAGTGATTTAGATCTGAAGTACTTAAGTGGGAAGCATGATTTGTTGGCTCAACATTTGTCTTTACTTTGAGGTTCCTGAGTGTCACAATAAATGACAATTGACAGTGATATGATTACAAGAAAGGGTTGAGGCTAATGAAAGGATTAACAATGTGCTTTCTTTACTAGTGGGAATGTATTTATGACTGTGCAAACATTACCTCAGCACAACTTTATTTGGCTGGACTCTGCATGTAAATATAAATATAGGCTTGACATGCTTTCACTGTTGTGTTGTTTGATGATTTTGTATATGACTGTGGCATTTTATGTGCAATAATGATATAGAACAAGGGAATAATATAGAGAAAGGACAACTTAAATCATTTTTACAGGGTCAGCAACAGGAACAGTCAGGCTACCAGCAAGTGTATGAATTGCAAAATAGATATAATAGGTGCAGCTCTGATTTTACAATGAATCTGAGAATGGTACAGAAATCTTACTATGAAACATTTAATTTATGCTTGCTGGGTTACATCATTTTGTATCTGTATCTCATTATGTGTTCATTTCCTTAAGCTTAATCGTGGCCATTGCATGTTAATGTAAGTGGCCTCTATGAATCAGATCATATCTGTGCTCATTTGCGTAGAGCACGGATGGCCATAACGTATTCCTACAATGATAGTGAATATCACCCACTATATTAACACATCTAAAATGTCAGTGAAACACTGTAGATAAGATACATTTATGCTGTTTTTTTAACATTTTGTGTAGTTCTAATATAAAGTCTGTAAACTGCACATCACATACAGAGCAGAATGCTTTTGCAATGTTCTAATTGCAGAGATAGTGTCCCTTGTAAAGCATATGACATTCGTGACTTACCTCCTCATTTGATTCATATGTGCAGGCATATTACATTTTTAAACACACCGTGAAGGTGAATGCTTTTGTGATATTACACAATTAGCAATACTTCTAGTAAATAGTATTGGTGACATTAAAGACAGAAATGAACTCTGGTCAGTAATATTTGAAGTTAATTATTTCAGCAACCTCATTTCAGAAAATAATTCATTTTAGCATTACTGCACTGAGTTTAATTGTAAACAAAATATGTTAATATGGTCCAGTGGTTTTGAAGCTTGCTTTACAACAAATATGCATACTCACTCTGTCAAAGAAAAACAGACAGAGGACAAATCTTTTATAAACTATGGCATCCTAAATGTAATTATGAGCAGACGTTATGTGGGTTAATATTTAGAACTGTCTGCATGAATGGGTTCATGCTCTTCTTGCAAAAGGTTTGCTTCATAAACATTATATTTATTATTATTATTATCATTATACTGTTTTAAAAATGCTTGTTAAACTGTGCAACAGTGAGTATCTTCAGCATCCAAAACTGAAGGTAACCACCAACAAAAAAAGTAATCCTATCTAGTATAAGTTCCAAATCAGATCTTCCAGGTCAAATAGCAGGAGAACAGCACTAAACTGCTGTGCATTCATTTTTACAGAATCATAATGATTGGACATATTTGACTGAAAATTTATTTCACAGAATTACACCCGACAGAAAATAAAACTTTATTTCAAGAAATATACCTTAAAAACTTATTTTTGCAGGGTGGCAAGTGTAGATCAGTGTGTGTGTGTGATATACCTTTAAGAAGCTTTCCAGTGAGTCAACAGATGTATGTAACTACTGAGCACGTGCAAGCAAGAGTACCATTTTGAGTGAGCACCCAGAGTGAGAGCATGCAAGTATGTAGTCAGTCAGTTAGTTAGATAGTTTAAGTTTAATGTTCCTGCCATCTATCCTGATGTATATGTATACAATAAACTACTTAAATGGACACCCAAGACTCAACATCTTCTTAATGCACATAAGAAGAGCGACATGGTATCAGAATGTGATCCAAGATACAGCCATGAGGCAACCAATTAAAGCTGGAGGAATATACAGGAGTGGATCATCCCTACTGCTCAAACGACTCGCAGAAAAGGTCAGAAAAAATTCCAGGTAATAAAACTTACTTAAATGATTTCTTTTGCTACAATTATAAAACAAAGCACTCAGAACCACTCAATGACTTCTAGGTAAATGAAATGTCCAGAACTGCGACATACTGATAAAATAATCAATATAATTACAAAAATGTTTGAAACAATATCCGAATTACATAAAACATACATAAAGGGGAAAACCACAGTATTTTTTCACTATGTGCTACGCTTTCATATTAACTAAAGCTATTCAAAATATCTGAAGTGTACAAAGTGTTTGCATGTGTCTGCAGTATTACAGTGCAATTATTTCACAAGGTTTCCCTCTACTCTTCCCTCATTAGGCCAATAATTGAGTACAATGCCTCATTTGGCATGTACCTCACTTAACACCTGCAACAACCAGAGAGGCCACAAAAGTACCTCACAAAGAGGATCCTAGGCCTTAAACATTTGTCCTATATGGACAGACCCAAAAAAACTCCAGCTATTCTCTGTCTCATATCACCTACTTAGAGGCGATCTCTGCTTAACTTACAAAGCCATGTCTTACCCAGCCCTGTTAGAAATGCTACATCTAAAGAAATCACATTCCCTCTGCACCACATGCTCCAGTGACCTCAACCTCTTTACCACAATCAACAGAACAGGAGGGACAGGTTCATAACCCAGAGACAGCCCATGCTATGGAATAGACTTCCCATACATGTCAAGCAGAGCATCTCACTGGCCCTCTTCAAGAGAAATCTTGATGAGTGGATGGGAAATAGAAAATTCACCCCAGGTATCACTCTAGTGGCTTTACTCGACAGAGGTATTGGGAACTAAGGTCAGGTGGCATGATGCCAGGGTAAACCTATGGGCTAGGCTTGTAAAGGGTCCAGGGCCATTAGCCTAGTACACACCTATGAACCTATAAAGAAACGTTGTTTTAAAGAATATTTTGCAAAGCACAGTTATTTCAGAGCATATTTCGCAGAGTACAATATTTTGATGAGCTTATTGTGCATTTGATTATTATTACAAGTACATGCTGTGTGTGAATGTTCATACATAATTACAGGGGCCATTTTGCATTGTGTTTTACTATAATCTGTGGGCATGGCAGAAGGTTTTCACAAACCTGCAACACTTGTGTTTGATAACAATATTGCAGAAACCTGGAGATTGTTTGAGCAGGAATATGATATTTTCATACAGGCTGATTTTTCTAACAAAGATGCATGTACAAAAGCATTTATTCTGCTTAATTTAGCTGGTTCAGAGGCCATTGAAAGAGGTCGTTCATTTGTGCATGCACCTGCTGTGTTTGCAAAGAAGGGAGAAGACAAGCATATACTGGTATCAACTGAAATAAGGGAAGACCCTGAATGTTTAAAATGTAAATTCAGTGAAATGTGTAACTCCCAAATAAATGTTACAATAGAAAGGCATTTATTTTACACAAGGAGTGAAAAGTCTGGTGAAACTTTTGTTAGCATATATAACTGACCTGAGAAACAAGGCTAAAACATGCAGATTTGGTGATTTACGAGATGAGTTGCTAGGATAGGCTTGTGTGTGGTATTACTACTGACATAATGAGAAATAATTTGCTTTGAGACAGTGATTTAATGTGAAATGAGGCCAGTGAGGTTTGTCAGAGATATGAGCTTACAGAAAAGCACACAGCTATGCTTACAAATGAGAATAGCTGCTGAAGGCATAGTGACAAAGCTCATGTTGGTAATATGCAGCACGTGGTTAAAAGAAACAGGCCCAAGCACGTGGCAGCTACTGCAGGTCCTGTAACAGTCCCTGGAAAACCCAGAGTCTTTCAAGCAAATTCCATAGCATGCTCGGTGAAGCCGAATTAGCAAAGATAAAACAAGTGACCCTACTCAGCTTCATAGTCAACCACCGTAAATGTGGTGGAAATCACAAACCCAAAAGAGAAAAGTGCTTAGCTTTGGATCAGCAGTGTCATTCTTGCAGTAAGTGGAATCATTTCAAAAGATTTTGTTATCAAATAAGCAAATACTTTTATTAAAAATGGGCATTCCACGAGGCAAGTTGATCAATTAGAAAGCTGCGACCATACTTTTCATGTTGATGGTGTGTCTGTCCTTGGTGAAACAGTCTATTTAGTGGATTTGTGGGCACATAATGAAATCTTTTGTACTGTTTGGATTAATGGGAGTCCTGTAGAGCTCAAAGTACATACTGGCTCAAAGTGCAATGTTATATCAGCAGAAACATTTTCTAGAGTAAAAGCTGCAGAACAACTTGATTTGACGAAGTGTGCAAAGCTTGTTGCTTGTGGTGGTGAAGAGATTCAAACCAAAGGCTAAGTAGTGTTTTCATGTTACTCTGCTGAGAATACTTATGACTTGCAGTTTTTCGTACTCAAAAGATACGTGCAGCCATTATTAGGCCTCAGAGACAATTTGAGATTGGGACTGCTTTCATTTAAGAAAGAAGTCCATCATGTTAACTTGCATGACAACAGCTCAAATTTTGCCCAAACTATTCTTTTCTGAGTATGCTGATATTTTTGCAGACAAACTAGGCAAACTTCCAATTGTGTACTCTATGAAGTAGGACCCAGAGGTCATCCCATTTTTCAGACCAGCACAGAAAGTTCCAGCAGCTAAGCAGAGCAGAGCCAATGTGCGCTAGACAAAATGGTGCAGCTAGGAGTAATTTTTCCAACAAATGAATCCACTGAATGGTTATCCTCCATGGTGGTAGCTCATAAGAAAAGCTCAGATGATATCAGAATATGTATTGATCCAAGAGATCTAAACAAAGCATTAAAAAGACCTCATCATCCAATGGGCACAGTCGAAGAGGTTACTGCCTCTTGCCAAATGCCACTGTTTTTTCTGTCTTCGATGCAAAGAGCTCATTTTGGCAAATTTTGCTTGACTGAAAATCTTCATTGTTAACCACATTCAGTATTCCTTTTTGAAGATCAGATTTCTGAGAATGCCATTAGAAATAAATTCTGCCAGTTAAGTCTTTCATAGTGTGATGCAACAATTTTTATTTTTGGCTATTCATGTGCTATGATAATAGATTATATTCTAGTAGGAGGCAGTGGTGAAGCTGAACATGACAGAAACCTCATTACATTTCTGGAAAGAGCACATCAAGTGATCATTAAGCTGAATCCTCAGAAGTACAAATTCAGGCTACTGGAAGTTACTTATGTTGGTCACTTGTTTACCTGTTCAGACTTACAACCAGATCCTTCAAAGCAAACAGCAATTCTTGAGATACCAGCTGCAGACAATATCCAAGCCTTACAAAGTTTTCTTGGAATGGTCAACTATCTAGGCAAGTTCATTCCAGATTTAAGCCAACTTTCAGCACTGCTCAAAGAGCTGATATGCAAAGATGTAATGTAGTCATGGTCAGAACAACAACAAAGTGTATTTGATGTCCTGAAGAAGAAAATTGCTAACCCACCAGCTCTCAGCTACTATGATGTTCACAAACCAGTTACTCTTTCCTGTGATGTTTCTAAATTTGGTCTAGGTGCAGTCATTCTTCAAGAGGGTAGACCAGTTGCCTAAGCATCAAGAACTCTTATCCATACTGAGATCAAGTATGCACAAATTGAGAAAGAGCACATGGCAACGGTGTTTGCATGTTCAAAGTTCTGTGATTATATTTATGGTCAATCTATCCAGATTGAAACAGATCACCAACCTCTGGTTACTATTTTGAGAAAGCCAATGTACACAGCTCCAGCTAAACTACAATGCATGATGCTCAAATTGGAGAAGTACAACTTCAATCTTCTTTACACAAAAGGCAGACTTCTTTCTCTTGCTGATACTTTATCCAGATCACCCAGAAAAAACACAGAACAGCATAACAATGAGCAACTTGATTTTGAGGTCATGGAAGTGAGAAATTTTTGTTCCACACACATTGATGAGTTCAGAACTCACACAGCTTCAGATCTAATTCTCCAGAAGCTAAACCTCTTTATCAGTTGAGAATGGCTTTAAAGCAATCTTGTTTACCAGTAGAAGTCCAACCTTATTTTCCATATAAAGATTAGATTTTTTCAGACAATGGTGTCATCATGAAAGGCCCAAAATGATTGTTCCAAAAAAGAAACACTTCAGTTAAGCCAGATTCCTAAACTTTCTTGGTCGACAATAACCACAGATATCTTTGAGTGGAATGGTCAACATTACTTGTTGTTAGTAGACTCTTATTCAGATTGGTTTGAGATTGACATATTTCCCACCCTAACTTCCAATACTGTCATTACTAAGTTGAAGGAACTTTTTACTGTCCATGGTAGTCCACACAGAGTTATTTCTGACAATGGTGCACAGTTTACTAGTCAGCAGTTCAACAGATTTGCAGAAGAGTGGGGCTTTGTTCATATTATGAGTAGCCCTGAGTACCCTCAGTCAAACAGCTTGGCTGAACATGCAGTTCAAAGTGCAAAACAGCTGTTAGAGAAATCCAGACATAACAATACCAATGTTTTTCTCAACTTGTTAAATCTCAGAAACATTCCTCGTGATAAACTTTTTGGTTCACATGCCCAGAGACTTATGATGAGACAAACTAGAACCACATTATCAATCAGCAGTAATTTGTTGGTTCCAAGTGCTAAGAACAAAGCAATAAAAGCCGAACTGTTGAGAAAGTGTTTGTCCCAGACGTCTTACTATGATAAAACCAGCAAACTGCTTTGTTCTTTACAAAAAGGGGAGATAGTGAGGATTCACACATCGGAAGGTTTTAATTCCATCGGAATTATGAAAGGATTTTGCCAACAGCCAAGATCATACATTGTGGAATCACAAGGAGTGGAAATTAGATTAAATCAGAAGCATTTGTTTCCAGTGTCTGACCAGTGTTACTGCATCTTGCCTGTGACAAAGACTCTAGTTCTCAGAGTGACTTGTCCAATGTTCCTGTTCCAGAGGACATTTCATCAGCAATCCCCATTCCTGAGAAAGTCCCCGAGACTACCCAAGCAGAACATTTCCCAGTGACTGTCCCTTTTGCTAAACCCAGTCATAACTATTATTTCATGAAATCAGATCACATCTCAAAATCTACTTCTAGATACACAGCAACCTGGACATGACTGTAATTTTTATTTATTAGTGTCTGTAAAATTGCATACCTATTCAAATGTTGTTGTGTATATGAAACAGCTCAGTAAAGAGGGAGGATGTAGATCACTGTGCATGATATACCTTTAAGAAGCTTTCCAGTGAGTCAGGACATGCATGTAAGTACTGAGAACGTGCAAGCAAGAGTGCTGTTTTGAATGAGCAGCCAGAGTGTGAGCTTACAAGTATGTAGTCAGTGAATTAGTTAGACAGTTCAAGTTTAATGTTCCTGCCATCCATCCTGATGTATTTGTATACAATAAACTACTTAAATGAACACCCAAGCCTCAACGTCTACTTAATGCACATAAGATGAGTGACAGCAAGCCCCCTTTTTCCCATACTTCATCTGAAGTTGGTTAACTGAAAATTAGATCCCAGATAATTGGAAGGCCATGATTATTTTGATTTTATGTCAAGTCAGTTATTACAAGGGCATGGAAAAGGGGAGATCATATGATATTTTGAATGACATGACCTGGAATTAAATGAAGGGATAATCAATTAAAAAGTTGGAGAGTAAATGGAAGGTATGAAACAAATTAATACAACAGGAGGTGATGAATTAGACAAAGGAATAATGTCATTTAGATTACCGGGGTATAGGGAGCTGATTTGTGCCTGTGTAAAAAGTGTTGGTGGAGAGTTGGAAGAATTAAATTATAAATGGAATATTAGTAGTATAAGCTTTAATGTAACATGGTGGGAAACGTCAATGTCAAAAATGAAAAACAGGTTGGATACTATGTTCATTGTGAAACCCTAGAAAATTGTGCCTCCTCCCGGTTAGGTGCACCATGCATGAGAAATACACAAGGCATTTTGGTACTCGTGGTTATTGTTAATATTTGAGGCTGGAATTAATAAAGTATTGCATCCCAAGAAAGTGCTTCCAAATCCCCACTTGTCATTTCTCTCTCATGTCTAAACTGCTGCTCATCTTATACAAGAAAAACGGAAGCTAAACCAGAGATTTCTGGAGCAAGTTAATACAATAAAAAGATATAATGGATATAATGTTTTGTAAAAACAAAGTGCAAGATATACCATTCTAAAACAATTTTTGGTTGTTGGAACAGGTTAAGGTAAACATCAGAGATGGTAATTTGTATGGACTTTGAGTAGAACAGAATTATATTGGGAAATATTACTATCAGAAAATGAACCGCTGAATCTGAATCGTGTACATTAAGATTGAAAGCTCTCCTGAAAAGTATAATTAATTAAATTAACTAAGAAGGGGGTTTATTATTTTGTCTGACTAATGTGATTTATTGATTTCATTGTTTAAATGCTTATGTACGTATGATTTTTTTTTTTATCTAAAAAAGTTTCATTCTTGAAATTCATGTAAGTCAAAAGCAATAATAGTTATTATGTCTGAGTTTCTCCTATTTTTCACATTTTTTAAATTGGGGAAGTGTGATGCTCTGGAGTGGTTATTTGTCATATATATATATATATATATATATATATATATATATATATATATATATATATATATATATATATATATATATATATATATATATATATATATATATATATGTTTTATACACACACACAAGCGAGCACACGCACACACGCACACACACACACACACATATATATATATATATATATATATATATATGTTTTATATACACACAAACAAACACACATACATATATATATATATATATATATATATATATATATATATATTTATATATATATGTTTTATACACACACACATATATATATTTATCTTTTATGCACACACACACACACACACACACACACACACACACACACACACATATATATATATATATATATATATATATATATATATATATATGTTTTATACACACACACACACACACACACACACACACACACATCATATATGTATGTTTTATACACACACACACATATATATATATATATATATATATATATATATATATATATATATATATATATGCTTTATACACACACACACACACACACACACACACACACACACACATACGTACGTATATATATGTTTTATACACACACACACACACACACACACACACACATATATATATATGTTTTATATACATACACACACACACATTTTACATATATATATATATATATATATATATGTATTTTGATATATATATATATATATATATATATATATATATATATATATATATATATATATATATATATATATATCACATGTTTTATACACACACACACACACACACACACACACACACACACATCTATATATAAGTTTTACACACACACACATATATATACATGTTTTATATACACATACACACACATATATATATATATATATATATATATATATATATATATATATATATATATATATGTTTTATACACACACACACACACACATATATATATATACATATATATATATGCTTTATACACACACACACACACACACACACACACACACACACACACACACACACACACATATATATATGTATATATATTTTACACACACATATATATACATGTTTTATACACACACACACATACACACACACACACACACACACATATATATATATATATATATATATATATATATATATATGCTTTATACACACACACACACACACACACACACACACACACATATACAGCAGACAGACATAAAGATATAGATTTATCCATGAGCAATCAGCAGCAGCACCCCTTTTCCCATTTTCTACATCAGGTTGGGGTTTCGTGTCAACTGTCACTATTTATCTCTCAATACAGTGCCACTCTCCTACCTTCTTCGGCAGTCATGCCAGACTGTTGCAGATCTTCTCTCATGAACTCCATCCACCTCTTTGTTGGATGGTCTTGTTTTTTCTTGCTTTCTTCCTGTCAGTACCACATTTTCTTCACCAGATTGCCTTCAGCTTTTCTGCACATGTGCCTGAACCAGGATATTCTATTCTCTTTGACTTTCTCTGTAATTGGAGTTACTTTGGCTTCTGCTCTGCTGTACTCATTTCTTTGACTGTTGCACAGGTGTGCATCCTACCACCTGCCTCACGCACTTCATGTACATCACCTCTAGCTTCTACAACTGCTTTGTCTGCTGTACTCATTTCTTTGACTGTCGCACAGTGTGCATCCTACCACCTGCCTCACGCACTTCAGTACATCACCTCTAGCTTCTACAACTGCTTTGTCTTTACTGCCCAGGTGATGAAGGGTGGCCTAATGGTTAAGTTGTTTGCCTTGCACACACAAGGTGCAGGGTTTGAGCCCCACAAGGGGTCATTGGTTAGGCTTACAATTGCTCACAAGAGCAGTTAGCTTAGTACTACACTATGAGCTAAGTTCTTGCTCAGAGTCTGCCTGTAATGCCACATTGTCTGTATTCAGCAACTGTGTTGATCTGTCCCCTCCAACCTGTTTGCTAAAGTAGTCCTATCAGTATGAACAGCAGTGGGCTCAGAGCTTAACCCTAATGCACATCCACTCCCACTGTTTGTACTTGAGTCCATGTGTTCTACTACTTAGCCTACAGTAATTCTATCAATGCTTACAGGATTTTAAATCACAGCAAGACTGCCCAAATCAGTTTTCTTGGGTCCTTGTTAAATTATTTCTCCACTTCTAGGAATACCCAACGGACTCTTTCCTTATCTCTAGCTTCTCTTCAACTATCTGTGTCACAGCAAACATCAGGTCAGTTGTGCTGCATCCTGAGCTGAATCTGATTTGTTCTTCTCCCATCTTACTTTTTAGTGTTTGTTTATCAATCACCCTCTCCAGAACTTTCAGGCAGTGTGACAGGAGGTTCATACCGCTAAACTGTCCACAGGTGTGAATGCCCCTTTGTTCTTGTACACTGGTATGAATATGCTTATTCTCCAGCCATCTGAGATATGCATTTTTCTCCACACTGCTATGAGTACACTCTGGACAAGAACTTAATTAAAAAAATATAGCTTGGAAAATGGTGTCTCATAAAAGAAGATCCATTCATATACTATGGAATAATTATTGCTAAATAAAACTACTTACAAAAATAAGAGAATGAAGACCTTTCTTCAGATTATTATCTAAAACCATAAGAGTGCATCTTCCTTATCTTGCAAAGATAAAACTCTTCTTATTGTCAAGGGAAGGAATGTTTAGCATCCTGAAGAAATCTTATGCAACATTATAGATAATGTGTTGCAAGAAATTAATTTGATCAAATGGGCTTATATGTCACTAAAGAAGCATTCTCAATGAGTCATGGAAAGATATTTTTACTAAAAAGAAATCCTGAAATGGTGCTGGAAAAAAGGCATCTACTTTACTACTGTGACATAATACTTACTTCTGTTGTATATTCTAGAAACAATAAGTACTTTTTTATTACTTAGTGGTCTACATATTTAATTTTACAATTTTAATATATGTGCATATTATTTGGATTTCTACATGTATCTCAGCCATCAGTGTAGGTATAATTTTCAAAAGGGAATTTGTATTAACATAAGTTGATACCAGATTACTTTGTTTTATTAATGAATTCCTTTTGTATGAATTAGAGCAGTTTAGTTTTACATGCACAGACAATATAATTCTAATGTTGTCAAAACATTTATTGTACTGTTATTTGTTCTATGATGCAGTTACTCAGTTTTTTTTCTCTGTGCCATGTTAAGCAATAATATTATTATGATAAAAAATATTTATCAGGTTTAGCATTTATTTATTTTTTTCTTTCTTTCTTTGTAGGACTGTTAGTCTTTAAATGTAATCTCTGTGTTACAAACATTTCAATTTCCTTTTATTTGACTTTTTTATCTCCCCCCCCCACTCTCTCTCTCTCTATATATATAGATATATATATATATAAATATATATATCTATATACACACATATCTACTGACATATGGCAAAAAAAAAAAAAATGTAAAATACCGGGGACAACCCAAAGCATGTTTTTTTATGTTGGAGAGGTGGAGGGTGGACTCATTTAATATTTGTGCAAATGCAAGAAAAGAAGATGCAAGCAACGGTCATTCAAGAAGAAATTTTAAACCTACCAGTATGAAATGTGGGGGTGATAACCTTTTTTGATGTAACTGTCCATTAATAACAGACGAGATGGGGATATAGTTAAAACAGTGAAGAGTGGTAAATAGATAGATTAATAAATACATTAAAGGAAAACGGCAAGTAATGAAAGACTTAGTAGAGGAAACTGAGGATATCACAAATTAGAATAACAATGGAAAGAATGTGTAAGGGAGGCAAAAGGGATTCTGAGAGATACATACATATATATATATATATATATATATATATTGTTCCTGATACTGAGGATGAGGTGGAAGGGAGGAAAATTTCAGGCTCTGAAAGACAACTAGTGAGGTTTATACAAGGTAGAGTAAGAAGAAAAAAAAAGGAAAACAAATGGTGGAATATTAAATAAAAAAGGTAAAGAATAACTTTAATGTAGTTTTACTAATTGTAAATAGATAAATTAAGTAAGAAGAATGATAGTGTTTAAATCATGTAAAGACAATGATGCTGATGTAGTCTGTTTACTAGATACAAAATAAGTTGAGGCAATAAAAAGGCAGTATTTTGACATTACGCACGTTTAAAATTAGTGTGGATAATAGATAAAGAGGTATGTTCTGGAAGTTCAGGACTGTTTCAGCATGATGACATTAAAGTAATGAATGCGACAATAGTGATATCAGGTAGGGTGATATAAAAATGAAATAACATGTAATAAGGCTAAGTGTGATTTATGCATATAGAAATGTGGGTGAAAGGAAAAAGTAATTTGAGGAAATGCAGATACTTATCAGTCATTTTACTGGATGATTTTAACTATAATTAAGAAAAAATAGATTTAATTGTACCAGATATTGAAACGATAACAGAAGTGATGAGGAATGGTAAATTAAAAGTAGGGAAAGAAAAATGTGTTACATAACAGTGGGAATTTACAGGCCAAGACTGATGATGTGATATATTCAGAAGATATGAAATAAGTAGGATATGGATTTGAAGGAACAATGTTTTTGATTATAAGGCAGTATGGGCAATAATAAGAGAAATGATGAATTAATAAAAGAAAGAAAGAAAAGGTGTAAGGAGATTGACATGAAATATAGTAAATATGTAATGCCTAAAAGGGAAAAGAAGGTACTGTGAAATGAACATAAGACAATGAAACCATTTTAAAATCATGACTTATTGATGTACAATACATAAAATAAACATTAAAAGTATATATTCCAGTAGAAAGAAATGTGGTATGAAAGGGAAAAATATCAATTAAAAGGAATTGTGAGAAATTATTACAGGCAGGAATGTAAAATTTGAAGAAAAAAAGTGAAAATTATATTATCACAAAGGTAAAGTAAAAATGCTACTGGTTAGACAGATTTGATTTATATTTTGAAAGGGGTAAAAGAATGTTACTCTTATTTGTGGGAAGGAATAAAATGCAGTGAGAGGAAAGTGAATATAATGGGTCTATATCATATGTTCGAAGTTTTATACTTCGAACATTAAAATATCGAATTTAAATGTTCGAAGTTATAAAACTTAAGAATATATGTATAAAAAAAAAAAAAAAAAAACCTAACGGCTGGGAAATCTTCTCTTTACTGCACTATAGTGCAGTCTCAGAGTTGGTATATTTAAAGAGCAGGGGTGGGGGGCACGGTAGTGCTTGCTCCTCCGCCAACACTAGTCAGGTAAGTTCTGTTTTTTTTTTTTTTTTTTTTTTTTTATTATATGTTCAATGTTTGAAACTTTGAACATTTAAATTCAATTATTTAACATTCAAATTTTTCAAACTTCGAATATATAATATAGACCCAATATAACGAAGGATGAAGAAGGGGAATTAAGGTAAAAACAAGAATAAATTAGCTGTATTGTGAAGAGATATGTGAGAAAGATCTATGAATGGAATCACATGTAACTACAGCTTTGGAATTGGAAAAAATAAGCAAAGAATTAAAGAGACAGAGAATGAAACCTTAAGACAAGAATTAGAAAAAATAATACATGAAGAAAAGGATTATTCTGCACTTGGACTAGAAAGGTTAGTTTATAGTTTTTAAAAGGAAAGTAAAGACTGAGAAGGAAGGCTTTTGGAAGTTACAAATGAGTGGATGAATGAATGAATAAAGAAAGATGTGTATAGTAGTGTGATAAAATATATATGTTAAAAGGGAGAAAGTGGGGACATAAACTGGAGGACAATACCACTAGGTACCACAGAATATAAAATATTTAAGAAAACTGTTCAAAAAATGTTTGATGTGAATTTTAGATGAAGTATAACATGAATGTATTTAAGGGGTTAATGGATGATAGGTGAATGAAATGCTTGTCACAGTGGAGGAGTGGTAGATTGTATAGTAAAGTAAAAGGTGAAGGAAGAATATTAGTTTGTGGTCTTGCAAAAGCATTCAGTAGTATCACATTTACAGATATGTGGAGTATTTTAAAGGAATAAGGGATTGAAAAGAATTTGATTACATCAGTAAATGAAGTTTCATGAGTGATGAGGAATGGGTTGGTAAGAAAGGTCTATATTATAAGATCAACGGTTGAAAACATGGAACACCATATCAAACTTATAAAAACAACAAAAAAAAAAAACAAGAAAAAAAGTACCTAATGAGTTTAAGCAAGGGAGCAAGAACCCCTGCACCATCCCCCCCGCTACTTAAATATACCAACTTCGAGACCGCACTACATTGCAGTAAATGGAAATCTCCTCTTACAGAAATTTCCGTTTACATGTTCGATGTTGTGCGCTTTTGCTATTCTCATGTCGACAATATCAGCTTTGATATTGTCGGCTTTCAAGAATATAATACAGACCTGGGTAAGAAAACAGATGAAGATAGATACAGAAGTAAAATAAGCTTGGTTGTGTACTATGTGGTTCTTTGCAATGGTTATGAATGCAAGAGTACAAACTTGTGGAAGGGGAAGGCAAAATGGAAAGCTAGAGATGAAGTATGATTACTTCTAATGTTATCTTTTGCAGATTACTTAGTGGTAATAATGACTTACAGTGTTTGAATAAAAGATGATATTATAATTACATATGATTTGCTGAGAAAAGTAAAGATGGAATTATACAGTAGAGATTGGAGAACTTTATTTTACAACTCTATAAATTTGTGTTAGGTATAATTTTTGGAAAAATATCAGGATGGGCTAGAACAATGGGGAAATATGTTAAAAAAATAAGGAAGTTAGAGTAGTAGAAATATTGCAGTTATCTTAAAGAAAAAATATACATGCTGAATGTGTACATGCTAGGGAACTAATATTTTAGGTGGAATATATATATATATATATATATATATATATATATATATATATATATATGTTTCCACGGTGGATGAAGAGTGATCTATTTGTAAATATTTGCTTCTTGTGAGGATCAAGATTAAATTGAGTGAAAAGAAGGCCAGTGTACAATAAGAAGGAATATCTTGTGTGTGTGTGTGTTGGGGGGTCTTAATTTAATACATCCTGTTGAAGTTTTGACCTTATGTGATTTGTATCAGATATTAAAACCTGTTTTTTTTTTTCCAAAAAAAATAAAATAAAAAAAAGAAATACAGCAATAGGAAGGTTACTGTTTAAAAACATTTGGTTTAGTACAATTATATATTTATAATTATATATTTATAATGTTTAGAAAAAAATGTGAATAATATGGGTATGGTAAATAAGACTGAATGAGTCAAAATAAAAAGGAAAATTAGGTATAAAAATAATGAACTCATTTCTGTACAACAACTTCAAGTCTCATCTGAGCAACCTGTTAAAGCCACACACCATCTTCAGGCAAACAGTGACCCTTATATTAGGTAATCCACTAAATTTTGACTCCTCTCAGGACACACACACATATCCTCACAACTATAAACACCTCTGAATACCACCTGCTAACCACTACTATAATATTTACCAGCTCGGCCATATTGGGTCCACTCCACTGTATATATGTGCAAAAAACACATGATAGGCTTCTATGTACTTCAAATGTTATGAATTCAGGCCTGCATCACCACAACATTCTAGCAACATTAACTCAGTCTCATTTAAGCTCACAGCTCACTTAAACCTACTCACCAAACCAATCCATTCTTCCCTTTCTACAGTCATGATCTATTTACTAGTGCCCACTCTCTCCTTCCTTCTAATCCTCACCCATCTAACGTCTTCTCATTCATATAGTCTGTCACTCTTTTCAATTTGCTCATCCTCTACCACACTAACAAAACCAATAAACTCTCAGATGACTTCACCAGAAATAGCTCCCTTATTCGCTCCCAAAACTGTGAACTTCCTTAAATATAATATAAACATTCACAGCCCCATAACTAACAAAGTCAGCCTGAAGACAAAAAAAATTAATTAAAATCGCAGATAATTTATCACTATATCTCCCAAACCTTAAAATTTAGTGATGGCATACACTTTAACCCTGGCCCAATCTCTACACCTCACTTATCCCAGACTATTATCTCTATTGATTCCATCTAACCAGTACAATACTCACAAATTACTCTTCTCTGCTTTTCATCCATATTAATTTTAGAAACATCTAGAAAAAACTGCCAGAATTCCATGCATGGCTTGCCTTGCATTCACCTGACATTGTAGTAATTACAGAGACATAGCTAAAAAAAATGAAACAAAGGATAAAGAGATATTCCCACCTAGTTATAACATAATTAGGGCAGACAGAAAACATTAGAGGGCTGGTGGAGTTGCAATATTTTATAAAAAAAAAAAAAAAACACTGAACAGTTTACCCTATCACCTCTAATACCCCTTCCCTCCAATTTGAGAAAACTGAAATTCTCAAATCTACTCTCAAACCGAAGGAGCACATATCCTTGTACATACTTGGAGATTATATCCCACATGGAAACAGTCATAGCAAACCAGGAGATCTCTTCTGCTGGGTAGCATCCAACATCCCCCACAAAACATTAGTATTAGGTGACTTCAGTATTGACTGGCTTTCTCTCCACTAACAACCCCCACCCAAACCATAAATCTATATCCAGCATCCCCCACAAAAAATTAATATTAGGTGACTTCAGTACTGACTGTCTCTCTCTCTCCACTAACAACCCCAACCCAAACCATAAATCTATATGGAGTAACACATCTAATTACTACAACCACTCACTTCAACAATAAAAGTAATGTGGGTATCACAAATGACTGGATAATCACTTCTATGACAGGTAAAATCTTTAACTCTGGGACATTTTAGACTATTTAAATGACCATCTTCCTATATTCACTATAAGAAAGTAAGCCAAAATATATAAACAGCACAACTTTAATGTAACTCATAACATCTCGAATTTCAGCAAAGGCACATTAATCTCATACCTAAAAAGAACAACTGGACTAACCTAAAGCAGATACCACTTGATGCTGAATCTCCTTCAAAAATCTATTCCTAAAAATCTTAAATGAACTGGTCTCACTTAGGAAAAATGATCTAAGTCAGATCCTGTCCCCTGGTTACCCAAAAGCACAAAGTATCTCATGAAACCTAGAGATGCTGCCTGGAAAACTTGAGCAAAAAGCCAAACTCAGCCAAACTATAAGAGATTCAGTGAGGTTAGAAACAGAGCTAAATAGCATACTAATTTAGACAAAAATATATTACACATAACCTCCAAAATAAAAATGATCAGAATACCAAATTATTTTGGCTTTCCATAAATCAGCTTCTAAACCCTGGACATTTGACATTCTCCACCTACATTGGAATATAATAACTCAGCTCTCATTGCTAATGAATTCAAACCAGTCTCTTCTTTACTCAACAGCTCTTCATAAAACAATGTCCCGAGTACATTGCAAACTGATAACTCCCCATATTCTGTCTCTCCAGGCTATCTTCAAAAAACTACTTAAAATAAAATTCACCTTCCTAACACCAAACAATCTAAATGGCAGCAGGGGCCACAGCTTACCTTGTCTCAATTCTAATAAACCACTAAATTAATGAATCTTATGCACCTTTACTGTGGAAAAATGTTACACATTCCCCATATCCAGAGGTGATCATTCTACTAAACTCACCCAGCTGGGGATTAACCCATATGTCACTAGATGGGTAGGCACTGGCTCACTGACAGAAAACATACAGTCAGAGTTGAGGATTCCACCTCTACCAGCAGACCAGTTTATCAGTGTTTCTGTGTTGTGCCCCTACTGTTTGTAATCTATTTCTCAGAAGTCCAGGAGAAAATAGATGGTCTGTGGTTTACCAAGTTCGCCAATAACTGCAAACTGGGTGCAATCATTGAGTCCCCCAACAAAATATTGACATACTACAACAAGGGCGTATACAGACAAGTGATTGGTGATGAAGCCATGGACTTAAAGTAAAAGCAAAAAAAAAAAAATGTGTTATCATCCCCTTCGGCACAGGGGAATTCCCTGCAAATTCCAATATTAACATTACCCCCTTAGCTCAAGCCCTGTGGTGAGAGATTTAGGAACACAGATTGATAACAACCTTAACTTCAATCACCATGTGTCCACAGTGGTAAGGAATGCCTTCTATGCCAAAAATCTCATAAGTAAGGGCATCACATCCAGAGCTAAGGGTCTTATAACGCCCCTTTACTCATCCCTCATCAGACCACTAATGGAGTACAGTGCTCTTTTCTGTATGTACCTGCAGCAGCTGGAGAGACCTCAGAGGTTTCTCACCAGGAACGTTCAGGGCCTTCAACACATGATCTACATGGACAGACTAAAGGCCCTGTCACTGTATTCTGTATTTTATAGGTTGCTAAGAGGTGACTTGTGCCTGGCCTACAGAGCAGTCTCGGACCTTGCCCTAATAAAAATGCTGCACATCTGCAGGTCAAATGGGACAAGATTCACTTGGTCTAGGGATCTAACTTAGCCTGTGATATTAACAGGACATGCTGGAGAGACAGATATGTCTCCCAGAGACTGCCACTCCTCTGGAACAAACTTCCAATTCATATGAAACAGAGCTCCTCAATGACCCTATTTAAGTGTAACTTAGAGAACTGGATGGGAGACTGTAAATTTACCCCCTGGGGGTGTTATCTATGTCCCTCTTGGTTAAGGGTATTAAGTGTTGATCATAGACTTGTGCTGCAAATATAAACCACACAACTTGTTCAATAAGGGAACAAGGGTATAACTTGGCTAGGCTTATAAAGGCTCTAGGGCCACTGGCATAGTAACCTTCTTTGAATCTATGAACCCATGAACCTATATGCCAATTACCATCCTCTCCCCTATCAAAAGTACTTGAGAAGTGTATTCTGACCCTCCTCCTTTGCTATATTTCACAAAATGGACTCCCCACAGCTATACCTCCACTGCCCTCCTTAACTTCAGTAATACTGTTAAAAGGAGGAATTATGATTTCTTGATCTACCCAAAGCTTTTTACACTGTCTCCCATCATATACTCTTACAAAACCTCTTCAATCTAGGCCTTGGCAATCCCTCTAAATCCTGATTCTCTAGTTACCTCTCTAAGAGACTCCATGCAGCAAAATGGATCAGTGACATCTCATCTTTTCTTCCTGTTGCAGTTGAGGTCCCACAAAGATACATACTGGGACCTATACACCTTATAGTACACTACAAGGTGTCATATCACCACTAGCCTCCTCCTATATCTAATATTACAAGGTGTCATATCGCCACTAGCCTCCTTCTACATCTAATATTACAAGGCATCATATCATCACTAACGTCCTCCTAGATCTAATATTACAATGTGTCATATCACCACTACCTTCCTCCTACATCTAATATTACAAGGTGTCAAATTGCCACTGCCCTCCTTCTACATCTAACATTACAAGGTGTCATATTGCCACTAGCCTCCTCCTACATCTAATATCACAAGGTGTTATATCATCACTACCCTCCTCTTACCTACTGTAGTCTACTCTATTTGTCCCCAGCAAAGATGCTGATGTTGTGTTTTTTATTTTGTTTTCCGAACTTCCAGTTTTTGATGTTCCTGGTTTGTTTTGTTGTTTTTGATGTTTGCATTTGTGAGCTATCATCCTTCTGATCATACCTCTTAAATGTGCACATTTTTGCAGAATGTCTAGATTTCTGCTTTGTATTTTTGATCTGTTTCTCATAAAATTGTGTTTTTTTGGCAAATCACTAGCAAATCATTGAGGGTTGACAGAAAATAATGACATACATTTGAGTTTCAGACTCTATACCCTTCAGAAAATGTATGCTAATGCAATCAATTTTCTAAGCAATATTTAAATGTGTCCCTATTTTTGGGGCCATTATCCTCCTATTATTTATGGCTATGTCCAGAATTCTTGCTCTTAGAGGATGAGAGTATATGCATGCATTATACATATGTGTGTGTGTGTGTGTGTGTGTGTGTGTGTGTGTGTGTGCATTTTTGTGTGTGTGTGTGTGTGTGTGTGTGTGTGTGTGTGTGTGTGTGTGTGTGTGTGTGTGTGTGTGTGTGTGTGTGTGTGTGTGTGTGTGTGTGTGTGTGTGTGTGTGTGTGTGTGTGTGTGTGTGTGTGTGTGTGTGTGTGGTGCAATTTTGATAAGTCTTGTCACCACAGAAACTGTCAATGAAACCAGTTTTGCAGTTGCTGCATGGAAGTTTATTTAGAAGGAAAAACAGCTAATGTTTTCTTGCAGATTGTGGAATAACATCAAAAAATTCATGTCAGTACTAGAACATGTACAATCTCCATGAATCCCAGCCCCTTTCAGTCCTAAAACATATAAAGTAACTTCTGATATGATAAGTGTACATGAAATGCTTACTCATAAGTGCAGGCTCATAGCTATCCAGTCAGTGTGAATAAAATATTCACAGTCCATTTCAAAAGTTCAGTATACACTTCAGCTGTTTTCCAAAGCAATTCAGTACCCATGAATGAAGTCTTTCAACTGAAATTTATTCTACAGGATGATGGCTTCCTTTACTCAGTTCAGCAGATCCCCAAATACACTTTTAGTTATTTTCTAAAAACAACTACAAGCAAGGCTTCAGCTCTTCTCATGGCTCTGTCGGCTACTTTGATCTTCACTCATAGCTGTCCTGAAACTCCTTCCTCAGAATCTTTCTAAGAGACCAAAAGGTCATAGATCTTCTTCCTTACTGATAGAAGATAAATTATACTGCCAATGGCAGTTTATTTCCTTATCATTCACAATGAATACTTCCCTTGCAGAAAGCTTTCTCACTGAAAGGTGTTTTCTTTGAATAATAACCCTCTAGAATAAGCCACTACATCACGCCTTGTATATTCATCTAGCTGATATGATAAGTGTACAACTTCCATGAATTTCAGCCTCTGTCAGTCCTAGAACATGTAAAGCAGCTTCTGATATGATATGTATACAAAATCCATGAATCTCAGCCTCTGCAAGTCTGAGAACATGTAAAGCAGCTTCCGATATAAGTGTACAACCTCCATGAATCTCAGCCTCTATCAATCGTAGAACATGTAAAGCAGCTTCCAGTATGATAAGAGTACAACCTCCATGGAGCCTTTGCCATTCCTAGAACATATAGAGCAGATTTTTTTTCTCAAGTATTTTTATTTTCAATTAAAATAACAATTACATAATATTTTTAAATATCATTTAAACGACTTATCTTATAGGTTATAAATCTTATAGGTTAGAACTAGGCCAACTGCCCTTGTGAGCCATTTTGAGCCTAGCCAATTACCCCATGTGAGAATCAAACCCTGCACCTTGCGTCTGTAAGGTAAACACCTTAACCATTATGCCATTCTCCCTTCTTCTCTTATATACAATAGCCTGGCTTTCAATTATAGACACTGTATGTTATTAAATACAGAATTAACAGATCAGTTAGAGATACAATATTGATTATTGCAGTGTGTCCAACAAAGATATAACTTTCTTCCAAGGACTATTTACCAATGGCCTGGGATAGATTTGTATTTATTTGATTGTTATTTTCTTCGATGCAGTTGTCTTCAGTAAAGTGTAGAATTCTTCGAAGGTCAGGGGTGTATTTGAATTTCACCTTCTGGTTACATATTTCCTAGATATAGCAAGTATTGTCCATAACAAATACATATTTGTCTTATTTAGGTAGGGACCTTCATTTACATTTAGTATAATCAATACTTTAGTTAAGGTAAAGGATTCATTAAATAAAGCTTGTAAAAAATTATTGATTCCATTCCAGTATGATTTAATTTTATTACATTCATAAAAAAATATGAATCCACTCTGCTTTATTTAACTTTTCACACCTTCAGCAAAAAACATTTGTATTGGTACTGATGTTTTTAATTCTATCTGGTGTTAAAAATGCTCTATGTTAGTATTTCCAATTAAATATTTTCCAGTAATGTGTGTTAGAGGTGTAATTAACTGATAGTAAGATGTTAGTTTTAATTTCTTCTGTTAACTGCAATGGCTGATCTTTTGTTAAGAACTGCCAGTATGATGGTTTGGGAATTGTTATATATGTTATTAACTCTTTATATAGATTTGAAATAGAATTTTTCTTTTCACAACTATTATATATAAATTCATACAGAAAACATATTCGATTTGGAATATCTTTATATGAGGAATCATTAATTAATCTGCATAAATCTTGAGTGTACATTAGAATGCTTTGTAAGGTTAACCAGTCATATGTTGGAATATAATAAGCAGTTTTTATCATATGTATAGCTAAAAAAATTTATTTATTTACACACTGAAACCAGCATAAGTATCCATTTTGTTCCCAGGAAGTTATTGTTTCCCTAAATATTTTGTGAGGAAAAATCTTAGTGATGGTAAATGGGGTTAAAAAGTCAAAACAAAGTTTTAGATCTATGTTTGCATTGATAAGTTTCCCAAAGGAATTGATGTAATGATTAATCAGTGTTGTTTTAGATTTTGTTAGATTATATTGTATACTTATGCATAGTATGTAGCAGGGTTTGTTTGATTTGTCTACTATTAAACATTTTTTAACAGATTAAATTAATTTATTAATATAGCCATTGTTAATTCTTTCCAGTTGGCAAAATAAATTGGGTTTATCCAGTCTATTGTAGTTTTAAGCACATATGCTTTTATATATGTTTCTATTTCTGGGACGTTCAAGCCTCCTTGTTTCCAGGGTCTAATATGATGAGTTAGAGCTACTCTATTCTTTATGGGATATCTTAAACATTTTATTAAACATGAGTTTATTTCTTTAAGAATGCATCTTTCATGAATTAACTGTATTGCTAATGCTACATATAGTATTTTTGGCAATAAGACTATTTTTATTAATTGCAATCTGTCTTCAAAAGTTAATATCATTTTGTTCCACTTTACTATATATATTTTTATTGTTTCAATATTTTTTATAATTTATTAATATTATTTCATTTATATTTTTGTATAACACTATCCCTAAATAATTTAGCAACGTTCTTGTTTTCCTATGATGGATTTATCTGTAACTTGTAATTCTCTTTTCTTATTTAAAAATAGAAATTTTGATTTTGCTCTATTAAAGTGTAGACCTGAAATCTTATAAAATGTCTCCATTACTTCTTCTAGCTCTCCTAATGACTCTCTGGAGTTTGATAGGATTAATAAAATATTATCAGCAAAAAGTATTATTTTAGATATGTACTGGTCATAGACTTCTATTCCTTTTATTCTTGGATTATTGCATATTATTTCTGCAAGTACTTCTATAGCCAAAGCAAATAAAATAGGAGAAAGGGGGCATCCTTGTTTAGTACCTTTTGTTATATGGATAGATTCTGAGGTGAAATGACCTAATTTAATGTAGGCTAAGTTATTAATATATATGTTTTTTTTAGTAATAAGATGAAGGGAGGAGGAAATTCAAATAATGCTAAAGTTTTAAATAGATATTCCCAATTGAGGGAATCAAAGGCTTTTTCTATGTCTAATCCGATTACAAGTGTCTCTCTATCTTCTTTATTCACATAATCTATAAGAGTAAGTATCCTTTTAATATTATTATGGGTATGCCTGTTACATAAAAATCCAGTTAGATCATTATTAATTGTCTTTGAAAGTGGGATTTTCATTCTGTTAGCTAGGATTGACATGAATATTTTGTAATCATTATTCAGTAATGATATAGGTCTGTATGAGGTGCAAAGGTCTGATGGTTTATTATCTTTTAGCATTGGTGTTATGAGAGAATATTTCCATGAGGGTGGTATTTCTGCTTCTGACTGGACTTCTAAAAAAGTTTTATGAAAAAGGGAGATTACTGTTGAAGGGAAGAGTTTGTAAATTTCTGTAATTATACCATCTATCCCTGGAGCTTTGTTTAATTTTACTTTCTTTTATTTTGTTAACAATTTATTTGTAGGATATAGGTTTTTTTAGGTCTAATTTTAAGTTTTCAGGAATTTTTTTTTATATTGATAAGGTTTGTATCTAAGTTTATTTAGTTGATATCTAAATCTTCTTTTTTGAAGTTTTCCATATAGTGGAACTGAAATGCTTCAAGGATGTCTCCTATATCTGATACTTTTTTCCCTTTCTTTTCATTATATATACTACTAATGTTATATGCTTTAGATTGTATTTTAATTCTTGTAGGTAAGTTATGTATATATCTGGGGGAGGTGGCTAATGAGTTTATTTTTAATTTTTCCAAGGCTAGACAAGTTTTGTGTGTTAGAATTTCATTATATTTTTTATTTCATTCCTTTGTTTCTTTTTTGACTTCTGGACAATTCTGATTTTTTTTAGATTTTGCTGTCAAGAGACTGGTTTGCAAGTCTAATGATTCAGATTCCCACTGTCTAACTTTATTTTTGTATCAGCTAAGGGTCTTACCAAATAAATATGATTTTAATGAGTCCCAAACTATGACTCTACTGATTTCTTTGTATTATTAATTTCAAGAAATAGTTGTAGTTCTGACAACATCCAGGGTCTGAATTATTTAATTTTCGTGATATATGATAGAATTCTAGTTGAGAGTATTAAGTGTTTAAACTCTATTTGAAGCTTCATTATCAGATAGTCATGATCTGAGAAGGGGCATGGAACTATTGAGAAGTTGAGGATTTTTGTTTGTAAATCTTGAACTATGAATAATTTGTCTATTCTGGTTTGTGTTCCAAATCTGTGGTCTTTATGGGAAAATAATAAGGATTTATCATCTTTTACTCTAAAAGTGTCTATTAAATTAAATGAATCAATCCATCTTTTTTACGGATTTTGAAATAGTTGCTATGAAAAAAGACTTCTTGGTGGTTTCAGAAGCTTCTAAGGTACAATTAAAGTCTCTTCCCAGTATAAGATTTCCTTTATAATTGTTGGAAATAAAATCTAGGTGTTTTTTACCTGTTCCTGCTCCAATTCCTGGGAACCAATATAGATTAGCTAAGGTCCATATTCTGTTATTAAATTTAATTATAACAAATGTTAGTAGACCTTCTTTGCCTGCATATTTATAAATAACTTTTGGAGTGATTATGTTTTTCTTCCAGAGAATTGATACTCCTTTTGTCTTTCTTCTATAGGAGGATTGAACTAAGACTATATAGTCCTTAGGGTTCCAAACAAAGCTATCATTAGTCTTAAAATGCATTTCCTGGAGGAATACTACTTGTGCCTTATTTAGATTTAAATATTTTAGTAAGTTTGAGCTTTTATTTGCATTATTTAGGCCATTAGTATTTAATGATAAGAATGTTAAATCCATTTCAAGTTATTGTTGGAAGAAACATTCTGCTTCTTTTTTTTTATTTTTTTTATTTTGATTATAGTAGTTATACCATATTCTCTGATAACATTGGATGCTATTTTTATGTGTGTAAAGTTGGGAGTGTAATTTAATGTTATTTCTTCTTTAAATACAAGTAGGGTAAAATTCTAGTGAGGCTTTAAAAAAGTACTTCTATAAAACATTAATTCTAAAGTATCAAATACAAGTAAATATGAATTTCCCATTAAACATGGAATGAAAGTCATTCCTAATCCAATAGATAAAGATAGATCTATTGGATTATCACTCATACCTTTAACCAACAATATCAATTGAGTTCTATATGTTAAATTATTATATGGGGAATTTTCTTAAACGAGATATGAAATTCTATGTTATTCTATTATTGTTCTATCATATTTTATATGTCAACAACAAGTGTTTTATATATCAGGATGGGATGTTAGTAGTGTAAACAATTATTATGTTGACTTAGAAAATATGCAATATTTAGTTATCCTTAAGAGATCCTAAACATGTCAGATACGTCATTTTGGATAAATTAAATGCAACAGAGGAACATGCATTAAATAAGCCAACAACACATAGATTATTACTAAAATAATTTGACTAAAAGAACTCTGCAGGAGACAATGAGTGATTACTAATGAAATATGAATTTACTGTAGGTGTACTGTCTTCCTTTACTTTCCCACTCTTCAGCTCACCAACTTCAACTTACACTTATGAAAAGACATGGCTTATCAGTGGCATCTTGACTCTGAGTAGAGGCGCCCTACATTCTAGTGCAGTGCTTTTACATATTTATAGATTTACAAAGCAGAGTCTAAGAATGAACTATGATCATCCTGACAATTCCCATCCTGCATAGGGCACCTCCTGCTTCCAGAATGGGTAATCAGATCAGGTCTAGAATAAATGTGCAGGTACCTATATGGTAATCAAGATGTACCTTAGGTACGTATTAATCAAATAATACTTAGAGCATCTTAGAGAGTTCTCAGGGCAGTTAGAATACTCTTAAGCCTCTCCTCCCTTGACAAAAAACAAATATTTCCCTTCCCTTTATTTCCCTTGTTTTAAATCAATACTAATAAAAGAAATTCAGCAAACACAGGTAAACAGAAATAACATTTAGTAGTCCGTCTTGTACATGACTCACAATCCATTAAACAAGTCAGTGACTAACATCACTTTAGTAAACATTATAAAGACAAATTAGAAATAATTTCCTAGCTCTTTAAATTTTCTGATAAAGCAAAAAGATAACAATAAGCTATTTTTAACTAAAAGCATAAAGCATTTCAATTTTTCCTTGCATGTATACATTTCTCCTTACATTGTAGTGTCAACAGCTGTCTGAAATCTGTACAACACTTCACTTCTTCAAATCATTCCTTTTTCAATTCAGGTTTTGTTTTGTCAAAATGACAACAATATTTCAAGGGCACAATTAACATTTAGACTGATTTTTCAAATGAAAAACATGTCAGTTGCCAATTGAGTTAGTTCAGAATGTATGGTTAGTGCAAATATAGGATGTTGTAAAAATAATATGTATTTTTTGTGTGCTCTAGAGACTGTCATATGCAAGTGACATATATAATGTAGTATACAGAGAGCAGATAGCTTATGGATTCAGGTTGTTAAAGTAAATTATGCTTATTAATCAGGCAGTTTCATTTAAATTCACAAGTAATTTGTGGACATTTCAATTGAGTTTCCAGGAATGTGTAGTCCAATGTGAATAACTGAGTACACGTTTCCTCATAAACATATGTCACGATTCATTAAACAAAGCAGAGTCTAACATCTGTCTAATAATCATTATAAAGACAAAGAATAGTAATTTCCTAGCTTTTCAAACTTTCTGATATTGCAAAATGTTGACGGTAAGCTATTTTAACTGGAAGAGTAAAACATTTCAATAGTTCCTTGTGAATATATATTTTTACTTTTACTGTAGTATCAAGAACTGTCTTTGAAATCTGTGCATTACTTCACTTCTTTCAAGTTATTCATTTTACAGTCCAGATTATATTTTGTCAAAATGCCAATAACATTTCAAGGGCACATTTAATATTTAAACTGATATTTTAAATGAATAGCTATCAGTTGCCAAGTGAGTTTGTTCAGAGTGTGAAGTAACTGCAAAGATAGCATGCTGCAAAAAGTAATATGTATCTTTTCATGTGCTTTAGAGACTGTCAATTTCAAGTAACATATAAAATGTAACTTTTACAGTGCAGACAGCTGGTGAAATCAACATGTTAAACTTAGTAATACTTTTTAATCAAGCAGCTACATTTAGGTGCACATGTAGTTTGGGAACATTTCAGTTGTGTTTCCAGAAATATGTAATCCTATGAGGATGTTTGTTTTTGTCTTTTCAGCTTTTCCCAGTTAGGGGTTGCCACAGTGGAACTCGGTCCTCTAATGATTGGCAGTAAATTTTTATGGTGCTGAGTTGCCAGCCCAATGTCCAGCCTTCAGCGAAGGCATGCCCATTCACACATGTCTTTCGGAGGCCACTCGACTGTGGGGAGGACATGCAGACTCCACACAGAAGGCACTTCAGCCGAGAATCGAATGAGAGAACCTCTTGCTTTGAGGTAACAATGCTACCGCTGTACCACCGCGGCTTATGTAATCCTATGAGGATACATCATAAAATATTTACAAACAGTCCTCTTATGTGTTTATTTTACCTTGTTTAGGTTGTTTTTCATTTTAATAACTAAACATTACTTTTTCTTATTATTTGTTATCTGTGAGGTTAAATGCACTTCCCAGGTTCTCAGTGTCCTTAGAAACTGCAGCAGTTGCTTACTGTTGCTATGGCAACGCAAATAGAATGTGAAGAAAGCTTCACTTCTCTTAACCAACAGTACATTTTCCCTCCTTTTTTTAGATATTTGTTAATACTAAAAGGAAATAATTCAAAGGACATCTGTACATGAATGGAACATTTCAGAGTTAATCACAAACATGTCCCCAATCCCAATAAGCATAACAGTGACTATCATTAATCTAATAAATATTGTAATAACAATTAAGATCACTATTCCAATTAGTCTGCCTTAAAACTGGATTATTTTAGATTATTATTTATCTATGTATAGATAGTGAGTTATTAAATATATACATACTATATTAATATAGTAAATAGGAGAGAATTTAGAAAGGGAGACAAGATGCAGTTAAAATAAATAATGAGAAAAGAGAGAAGAGAGAGAAAGAAAAGAGAAAATTAAAAGAAAATACACATATACTATGTATGTTGATTTACAGTATAAATATTTTATGTGCTATATAACCCTCCTTCTGTGAAAGAAAAGTACCCTGTTTTACATACCTGAGGTAATGTGAAAACTTTCTTGTGTCATCTTTTTCCATAAAATATAGATAAAGATTACAGTAGTTAGTTACCTTTGTTTTAAAATTTCAAGCAGTAAAATTGGTCCTTTAAAGAAATGTTAAAACAATTCATATCATAGTAGATGCTTTGAGAGATTTGGCTATAACAGTATCAGTCTTTTGCTTCTTCTTTTTGATGTCTGTCCAGACATTTGTTTATTTTGTTCTCTTGAGAGAAGGTGACATCCAATCCATATCTTCTGGTAAAGTAATCACATTATTAGTTTTAATAAATGAAGAGGCTTCCTCTAAGTCAGCAAAAGTCCTCATCTCATTGGCATACAGTATTCTTACCTTAGCTGGATATGCAAGTTGTGCCTTGATGTTATTTTGTTTCAGATACTTTATCATTGGCCACACTTTTTTCCTTTGTTCCATTATTCTAGATGAATAGTCATTATCAAATCTTATCAGGCTGTGTTTATATTTTAGAGGTGCCTTCCTCCAAGCAGATCTTAAAATCAGTTCCTTGTCCAAGAATGAAAGAAATTTGATAAGTATTGACCTAGGAGGAGAGTTTGAGTTAGTGGCAGGTTTACCAAGAGCTCTGTGCACCCTTTCAATGCCAAAGGAAAGTCCTTCGTTTAAATTTAAAAAGTCAGGGATCCAGGTTGATAAAAAGAAAATAATATCCTCACCTTCTGTGTTTTCAGGTAATCCAAAAATCCTGATGTTATTTTACCTCTCCCTATTTTCCAAGGCATCTACTTTATTAACCAACCAAGTGCTTTGTTTAAGAAGCAGTTCTTTCTGTGTTTCCTCTTCCTTAAGTCTGCTTTCTAAGTCATTTAGAGAAACCTCTATTCCTGTTATACTTGTTTGGTGTTGTTGTAGCATTTCCTTGAGGATGTCAGCCTGTTTTTGACTGCTTGTTTTAAGATTTTCTTGGTTCTCTTTAAAATCATCCATCTTCAATGACAACTCCTGCAGGGTAGATGCCATCTGTTGAAGTTCCTTCTTTAAGGCAGCATCCTGGTGAGAATTCCCTGAGTTGCTCAATTTAACAAGTTAATATATCTCCAAGCTTTTTGACAGGAAATTATTTGTAAAACTTCACCAAAATTTCTAATTATGTAAATTAGTCCTTTATCCATAAGAACCCAGCCACTGGGGATGCACAAGCCAGTGCATTTCTTTGTGCCGGTCCCAAGCCCGGATAAATGGGGAGGGTTGCGTCAGGAAGGGCATCCGGCGTAAAACTTCTGCCAAAAATTACTGATGCGGAGAACTTTTCATAATTGCATACCGGATCGGTCGAGGCCCGGGTTAACAACGACCGCCACCAGTACTGTTAGCCAACAGGGTGCTGGCAGAAATTGGGCTACTGTTGGCCGAAGGAGAAGAGGAGGGCGAAGGCATGCCTGAAGGCAGGAAGATAGGAGGAAGGTTAGGAGTGTAGCAGTGAGGGTAGGAACTTTGAATGTTGGCAGTATGACTGGTACAGGAAGAGAGCTAGCTGATATGATGGAGAGAAGGAAGGTTGATATATTGTGTGTGCAAGAGACCAGATGGAAGGGAAGTAAGGCCAGGTGTTTAGGAAATGGATTCAAATTGTTTTATCATGGTGTGGATGGCAGGAGAAATGGGGTAGGGGTTATACTGAAGGAACAATATGCCAAGAGTGTTTTAGACGTGAAGAGAGTGTCTGACCGAGTGATGTTTATGAAGCTCGAAATTGATGGTGTAATGATGAATGTTGTTAGTGCATATGCTCCACAAGTTGGGTGTGCGATGGAAGAGAAAGAGAAATTTTGGAGTGAGTTGGATGAAGTTGTGGTGAGTGTACTCAAGGGTGAGAGACTAGTGATTGGAGTGGACTTTAATGGGCATGTTGGTGAAGTGAACAGAGGGGATGAAGAAGTGATGGGTAGGTATGGTGTTAATGAGAGGAATGCAGAAGGTCAGATGATTGTGGATTTTGTGAAAAGGATGGACATGGCTGTGGTGAATACGTATTTTAAGAAGAGGGTGGAGCATAGGGTGACATACAAGAGTGGAGGAAGATGCTCACAGGTTGATTATATACTATGTAGGAGGGCCAGTCTGAAGGAGATTGGAGACTGTAAAGTGGTGGCAGGGGAAAGTGTAGTTAAGCAGCATAGAATGGTGGTATGTAGAATGACGTTGGTGATCAAGAAGAGGAGGAGGAGTGTGAAAGCTGTGCCAAGGATTAAATGGTGGAAGTTAAAAAAGGGTGATTGTGAAGTGGAGTTTAGAGAAGAGTTAAGACAGGCACTGGGAGGCAGTGGAGAGTTACCGAATAGCTGGGTAACTACAGCAGAACTAGTAAGGGTGACTGCTAGAAAGGTGCTTGGTGTGACATCTGGACAGAGGAAGGAGGACAAGGAGACCTGGTGGTGGGAATGAGGAAGTACTGGAGAGTATACAGAGGAAGAGGCTGGCGAAGAAGAAGTGGGATTGTCAAAGAGATGAAGAAAGTAGACATGAGTATAAGGAGATGAGGCGCATGGCAAAGAGAGAGGTGGCGAAAGCTAAGGATAGGGCATATGGAGAGTTGTACGAGACATTGGACACTAAAGAGGGAGAAAAGGACCTGTACCGATTAGCTAGACAGAGGGACAGAGCTGGGAAAGATGTGCAGCATGTAAGGGTGATAAAGGATAGTGAGGGAAAGGTACTCACAAGAGAGGAGAGAGTGTTGAGTAGATGGAAAGAGTATTTTGAGAGGCTGATGAATGAAGAGAATGAGAGAGAGAGAAGGTTGGATGATGTGGGGATAGTGAATCAGGAAGTGAAACAGATTAGCAAGGAGGAAATAAGGGCAGCTATGAAGAGGATGAAGAATGGAAAGGCTGTTGGCCCAGATGACATACCAATGGAAGCATGGAGGTGCTTAGGAGAAATGGCAGTGGAATTTCTAACTAGATTATTTAATGAAATTTTGGAAAGTCAGAGGATGCCTGAGGAGTGGAGAAAAAGTGTTTTGGTACCTATCTTTAAGAATAAGGGTGATGTGCAGAGCTGCAGTAACTACAGAGGGATAAAACTGATTAGTCACAGCTTGAAGTTATGGGAAAGAGTAGTGGAAGCAAGGTTAAGGAGGGATGTCATGATTAGTGATCAGCAGTATGGTTTCATGCCAGGAAAGAGCACTACAGATGGAATGTTTGCTCTGAGAGTGTTGATGGAGAAATACAGAGAAGGTCAGAAGGAGTTGCATTGTGTCTTTGTAGACTTGGAGAAAGCATATGACAGAGTGCCTAGAGAAGAGTTGTGGTATTGTATGAGGAAGTCGGGAGTGGCAGAGAAGTACGTAAGAGTGGTACAGGATATGTACGAGGGTAGTGTGACAGTGGTGAGGACTGCAGTGGGAGTGACAGATCCGTTTAAGGTGGAGGTGGGATTACATCAAGGATCAGCTCTGAGTCCTTTCTTATTTGCAGTGGTGATGGACAGATTGACAGATGAGATCAGACAGGAGGCCCCGTGGACTATGATGTTTGCAGATGACATTGTGATCTGTAGTGAGAGTAGGAATCAGGTTGAGGAGACTCTGGAGAGGTGGAGATATGCTCTAGAGAGCAGAGGAATGAGGGTCAGCAAGGCTAAGACAGAATATATGTGTGTAAATGAGAGGGAGGGTGGAGGAATGGTGAGGATGCAGGGAGTAGAGTTGGTAAAGGTGGACGAGTTTAAGTACTTGGGATCAACAGTTCAGAGTAATGGTGAATGTGGAAGAGAGGTGAAGAAGAGAGTACAGGCAGGGTGGAATGGGTGGAGAAGAGTGTCAGGAGTGATTTGTGACAGACGGGTATCAGTAAGAGTGAAAGGGAAGGTCTACAAGAGTGTAGTGAGACCAGCTATGTTATATGGGTTGGAGACAGTGGCATTGACAAAAAGGCAGGAGTCGGAGCTGGATGTGGCAGAGTTAAAGATGTTAAGATTTGCAATCGGTGTGACTAGGATGGATAGGATTAGGAATTGGTATATTAGAGGGTCAGCTCATGTTGTACAGTTTGGAGACAAAGTTGTACAGTTTGGAGACAAAGCAAGAGAGACGAGATTGCGTTGGTTTGGACATGTGCTGAGGAGGGATGATGGGTATATTGGGAAAAAGATGCTAAGGATGGAGCTGCCAGGTAAGAGGAATAGAGGAAGGCCTAAGATAAGGTTTATGGACGTGGTGAGAGAGGACATGCAGGTGGTTGGTGTGACAGAGCAAGATGCAGAGGATAGGAAGAAATGGAAAGAGATGATCTGCTGTGGTGACCCCTAACGGGAAAAGCCGAAAGAGAATGATGAGTCCTTTATCCATAAGATTTTATACTTTGAAGAAAAAAATAGTTTTTCCTAGTTATATGGAGCTCTAAAATACTGCTGCTCTCAGCCATTCAGGCTCCACCCCTAGAGCAGCTTTTGATATGATAAGTGTACAACATCAAATAATCCCAGCCTCCATCAGTCCTAGAACAGTTAATGCAGCTTCTAATATATGTGTACAACCTCCATGAATCCCAGCCTTTGTCAGTACTAAAAAATGTAAAGCAACTTCTGATATGATAGGTGTAAAACCTTCATGAACCCAGCCTTTATCAGTCCCAGAACATGCACAATCTCCATGAATCCCAGCCTTTGTCAGTCCTAGAACATGTACAAGCTCTATGAATCACATCCTCTGTCAGTCATATTACATGTAGAGCAGCTTTGTGATATGCTAAATGTACAAGTTCCATGAATCCCAGCCTCTATCATTCCTAAAACATGTAAAGCACCTCCATATATGATAAGTGTACTTCTAAGAATCCTGGCCTTTGTCAGTCCTAGAACATGTAGCGCTCCTCCTGATATAATTAGTGTAGAACATCCATGAATTCTAGCCTCTGTCAGTCCTATAACATGTAAACCAGCTTCTAATATGATAAGTGTACAACCTCCATGAATTCCGGCTTTTGCCAGTCCTAGAATATGTAGAGCAGTTTCTGATATAAGTGTACAACCTCCATGAATCCTAGCCTTTTCAGTTCTAGATCACATAAAGCAGCTTCTAAGTGTACAACCTAAATGAATCTCAGTCTCTGTCTGTCCTAGAACATGTAAAGCAGAATCTGACATTATAAGTGTACATCCTCTAGGAATGCCAGCCTTTGACAGTCCTGGAACATGTAGAGCAGCTTCTGCTATGATAAGTATACAACCTCCATAAAACTTAGCCTTTTCCAGAACTTGTAAAATAGCTTCTGATATAATGAGCGTACAACCTCCATGATTTCCAGCCTTACCAGTCCTAGAACATGTAAATCGGCTTCTGATATGACAACTGCACAACCTCCATGAATCCCAGCCTTTTCAGTTATAGAACATGTAAAATGTTGGGAAGTTGGCACAATGGTTAAGGTGCTTACCTCAAAAATACAAGGTTTGATTCTCCCCCTTAAGAAAAAATTAGCTTGGCTTAAAATATGGCCTACAAGAGCAGCTAGCCTAGTACTTACTTAAAACTTGTGCTGCAGTGCTTGTGTTAATTACTGTGTTCTCTAGCTTCTGTACCTAGATAGTTAAGGGTTCTAATTTCACAGCACTCAAATTGAGTGTGTGTTCATGAAAATAATACTTTGGGACAAGGTGGTATAATGATTACTATATTTACTTTGGAGTCTCAAGGTACAGGGTTTGATACTCACCTTTGACAAGGAAATTGGCTAGGCTTAAATGGCCCTGGTGGGCAGCTAGCCTAGTACTTATCTATGAACCTATACCCCTATAGGATAAGTGTACCACCTAGATGAATCCCAGCCTTTGTCAATCCCAAAACATGTAATGCACCTTCTGATATGATAAATGTACAACCTCCACAATTCCAGCCTTTGACAGTTTGAGAAAATTTAAAGCAGCTTCTATGACAAGTGTACAACTTCCATGAATTCCAGCCTTTTCAGTACTACAACATGTAAAACAGTTTCTGATATGATGAGTGTACAACCTTCATGCATCCTAGCCTTTGTCAGTTTTAGAACACATAAAGCAGCTTCTGATATTATAAGTGCACAACCACCATGAATCCCAGCCTTTGTCAGTCCTAGAACATGTAAAATGTTGGGAAGCTGGCATAATGGTCAAGGTGTTTACCTGAAAAGCACAAGATACAAGGTCTGATTCTCACCTTTAAGAAAAAAAATAACGTGGCTTAAAAATGGCCTGCAAGGGCAGCTAGCCTAGTATGTACTTAAGACTTGCTCTGTGGCACTTGTGTTTAAGTACTGTGTTCTCCAGCTTCTGTACCTAGATAGTTACGAGTTCTAATTTGACAGCAGTTGACTTGAGTATGTGTTCATGAAAATAATAGTTTGGGATGGGTTGGTATAATGGTTAAGAAGTTTATCTTGAAGTCACAAGGTATGGGGCTTGATACTCACCTTTGACAGGGAAATTGGCTAGACTTAAACTGGCCCTGGAGTGTAGCTTGCCTAGTACTTGTCTATGAACCTATAGACTTGCAAGATAAGTGTACCATCTCCATGATTCCCAGCCTTTGCCCTTCCAGCCATAGTCTATTCCCATTGCTCTTCACTGAATTAGATAACTTTGTTTTTGTTTATTTTAAATGAATTATACCAGCATAAGCCACTTATTTCATGCGAACTGCTGCTGCCTAAATTCAAAGAGGAGCTCACCCTCAATTGCATATTAATTTTCCATTGTAAATAATTTATATTACTCTTAATAGATTTGTTGATTTGATTAAGGGTGGTATTTATAGTCCAGGACTTTACATATTCATCATAGTGATTTGCGAAGAGTGGCGCTATATGTCATGCAAATCCTGGACTGTCAGGATGACTACAGAAATGTGGAGGACTTTTTTCTGAATAAGTCCCCTACTGGAAATTCATATTGTGAATGGGAGACAGCTGCTACAATGTTAAGGAGTTTTGCACTTATGCGTATGAGTTCAATTAATAGAAATTAATCCAGAATGAACTCATTTACATAGAAAGAATGTAAATTGTCCTGAAGTTACTCCAGAAAGCAGCCATTTTTAGTTAAATATGGAGATGCAATGGGAGCTGATTTGGTGCATCAGCATACCTAGACATTTTTACTGGAGGGGGTCACTTGGGTAAATGTTTTATTTTGATACCTGTGCATATCTGAACATTTTATTAAAGGGGTCACTTTGGTGAATGTTTTATTTCAGTGCTTGTGCATACCTGGACATATTACTGAAGGGGTTGCCTCAGTGAAATGTTTATTTCAGTGTCCGTGTATATTGGGGCATGTTGCTGAAGGGGGTCACAGGGATGAAATGTTTATTTTAGTGCTTGTGCATACCTGGATGTATAACTGAAGGGGTCACGTGGGTGAAATGTTTATTTTACTGCTACTGCATAGTGGGGCATCTCACTGACGGGATTGCTTGGGTGAAATGTTTATTTTAGTGCTTGTGCATACCTGAACATATTACTGAGGGGGTCACTTGGGTGAAATGTTTATTTTAGTGCTTATGCATACCTGAACATATTACTGAAGGGGTTGCTTGGGTGAAATTTTATTTTAGTGTTTGTGCATACCTGAACATATTACTGAAGGGGTCACTTGTCTGAATGCTTCATTTCAGTTCTTGTGCATACCAGAAAATATTACTAAAGGGGTCACTGAAGGAGATAATTCATTTGTGTGTCAGTGAAGTGCTTGTGCATACATAGTCAGACTGCTGAAGTTATTGCTGGGTAAAATAATTTATTGTGTCATTTTAGTGCATGTGCATATTTAACACAGACTAATGAAGGGGTTGCCTGCGGGGAAGTAATTCATTTGAGTGTCAGGGAAGTGCTTGTGCATAATGAGACAAACAAGTGTGCGGATTGTGACTCCAGTATCAAAGGAGAAGCATCACATTTAACAATGGATGCACGTACTTCAGGGATGTCGGATAAGAACTGTAAAGCCCCCTCATTAGCATACTACACTTTGCAACACTTCTCATTTGCATCTCATTTTTAGGCCTTGAACATTAACATAAATGGCCTCTATGAATTGTGCCTTTGCTATGCTCACTTGTAAGCATCAGGAATGCCCCTATTGCATTTGTGCAAGTGACACGACTACCGGCCTAAAACCTGACTTGCATATCCTAATATTTTGAAAACCAAGCATGCATTAAACTAGAGACAAGCATTCCCACATGATGAGAAAGCAGTTTGTTTTCAGGAAGCTGCATATCCAGTGCCTATCTAATCCAGATTCTGCTCTTGTATACAGCCAGTCATGTAAGTTTATGAAGAGTATGAAAGCAGATTTCTGGGAGATCAATATAATACCATACTGTTACAATGTACTTTCAGTCTTCCATCATATCATTTCCCATCCATTCCTTCCATTTACTTAACTGAGTAGACCAATAGACATCTATCTCTGGCATAAAATACTTATCTATGTTCCCAACTTTTAGTGAAAATTGGGGACTTTTGTGATATCTGACATTTACCAGTTTATCCTTTTTCTAAAGCAACCTGAGGGAAGTCAGTAACTGTAGGTATCTCCCCTTATATTTTCAAATAATTTAGGTCAGCAATATCTTTAGCATGTTTTACTTCCATAAATATAAACAGAATGGTTAAAAAACAGTGACTTTCTGATCTACATTTTGTCAGAATGCCTTTGGTACATCTGTCTTTATAATGCTAATTATTATTACATTTTTTTGTGTTTTTTATGAGTCACCTAGTAATGCTCATAAGCATTTTTTTATTGTCATACTATATTGTAGTAATTACCTGACTCAATTGTACTTTTCAGTCCTGTTATTATTTTTAAAAATAAATCATTAATTTTGCATGTCACAGTTGTATACATGACCAAATACAAACACAGAATACTTTAGGCATTTATAGTGACTCTTCATGATAGCTTATGGCATTGTGCTATGATACAAAGACTATACACATTCTGAGGCTGGCCACGTAAGAATAGGCTTTGAGTCATAATTTTCTGCTTTTCTGTGTTTACCATTAAATAAAAGACATATGCTGCTTAATGCAACAAGATACTTCAATCTCCTGGAACTGCTTTTATTTCATTTGTACCACTGGTTCCCAAAGTGTTAAAACAGTCATAATGATGAAGAACAGAATCCTAATTAATCTGTTAGAATTCATTAAAAATAATGCTGCAATTTTTGTTTTTATATTTCAACTCTGCTAATGATTGCTGCAATCTGTTGCATCAGTATTTGTTTCACATACATTTAGTCAGATAGGTGGGACTTGTTAATTTGTAACCAATGTTGTCAGACTAATGGGATAGACCCATCGTACCTCATAACATCTTAATGCAAAAAATCTGGACAAAGACTGCCAGAGTAGGGGGACAAAGGCCCAAAAATAGGGATAGTTTTAAAAATTGCTCTTATAAACTTAGAACGTTTCTAGAATAACAGGTTTTGTCTTAGCATGCATTTTTCTGAAGGATATGAAGTCTGAAACAGATATGTATATCATTATTAGTGACTTCAGTTATCAGATCATCTTATTCATTCGCTAGAAAATCACACATTATTATGAGGAACAGATCAAAAATATAAGGCAGAAATTTGGACATTCTGTGAAAATCTGTAAAGTTGAGCGGTATAAGACCCATCCTTCCCTGAAGAGACACATCCAATGAAATCATGTAATAGTTGTTAATTATACACATTTTACTCACAACCCTGTATAATAAACCTTATTACCTTCACCCATTAGTGCTCATTAACAAAAATAACTAACAAAAAAAGAATTCTGTGCAATTCCATTGTGTGCATTCAACTCAGTTCATGAAATTTATATATACATGCATAACTGCAAACTTAAATGTGTGCATAGTAACACATATAAATAAACACAGATTTGGCAGAGGACAGGGGCAGTTATATGCTACAGAATTACATCATTCTTATATCACAAGTGAGAACAACCATCTTTCTATTCCTCTGAATATTTTTCCGTTAAACTCCACTAGTAAAAGTAACATGCAATAGAAATGCATAGGTATCAGAACTCTCAATTGTCTAGATTTTTCACAGAATGTTTCGATTTGTGCCTCATAATTTTGATCTGTTTCTCATAAAATATTGGTTTTCTAAAAATAACTGAGAATGGAAGTTGAAAATAATGACTGACATTTGAGTTTCAGACTTCATGCCCTTCAGCAAACTCATGGTTATGCAAAACCTGATATTCTATCAACTTTATAAGTTTGTAAGAACAATATTTAAAAGTGTCCCTGTTGTGTGCCTTTGTCCCCCCCCACACTATTCATGGCTTTGCACAGACTGATTTCTTGGTTTAAGAGGCTGAGATGTATGACATGTATGTCTGTGTGAGTGTGTAATGTGTATGGGGGGGAGGATGGGGTAGGCACACTTGCTGGGACTTGTTTTACCTCTCTTCTCAATATATGTGATCCTATCTGGTCCTGCTGCCTTCTCTGGTTTATGTTAATAAATGAGAAATTTCTGGCATATAAATATCTCATGATATTCCTACAGAATGCAAATAAGATAGAATTGAGCTGCATTACCAGTTTGTTCATGTACAATGAACAAAACATGCTGGAGGGATAGGTTTCTGACCCAGACACTCCCCATACTCTGGAACAGACTGCCCATACATGTCAAGCAGAGCGCCTCCTTGGCCCTCTTCAAAAAGAACCTTGACAATTGGATGGGAGATAGGAAATTCACCCCAGGGATCAAATCAGTTGCCCTGCTAGACAGGGGTCGAGGGAAGTAAATATTGTGAGAAGAAATATCCAGGGAATTGTTATGGCTAGACTTGTTTAGGCCCTAGGGCCGATAGTCTAGTACCAACCTATGAACCACTATGGCATGCTACAATAAGGATAAGCTGTCATGGTGGTAGGAAGAGATACACCCTGGACAATGCTCAGTGCTCTGCATTCTGTAAAATAAATGGGTGGGGGAAATGCTGTATTACAAGAAGTTATATTTATTCAGCTTAGAAAGTGGAAAAGTAATTCCCTTGACTTTAAGTATAATTCAGCTCAGGAATTAGGAAAGGTATACCATGGACTTTACAAATCACTTTGTCTAGGAGATGGGATTAAAGGTACTCTGTCCAGATATCAGAGTTACACAGCTGCAGTGGTGGACAGGGGAACTCTAAATATGATTAATAAACCTATATATTAAAAGATATGGAAGGAAATTAACCCTAGCTAGCCAGCATTGCATTTCTTATTATAAGGGATAAGAGGAGAGACTGTAAGTAATAAATACTAAAACTGATATATTATATAAGTGTTTTGGGTTGATTCTATGAAGAAACTATCACATTTATTACATTATAAGAGATGAAAGAGTGAATTGTGGCAACAGGGAGATTACTTTTTATTACAAAATGGCAGATAGCAGAAGAGCAACAACCTTAGACAGTAGTAATCTGTTATGTTTTCTTGGACAAAGGAAGGAAAGTGACCATAGATATGTATACTTATGTATAGTAAATGAATGAGTTAGTGTGCATGCAGGCTTGTGTGTGTGTGTGTGTGTGTGTGTGTGTGTGTGTGTGTGTGTGTGTGTGTGTGTGTGTGTGTGTGTGTGTGTGTGTGTGTGCACGGCATACCTCTCAACTGTACAGATTTTTGCAGATTCAAACTTCATAACCTTCAGAAAATTCATGCTAATGAAAAGCCTGTTATTCTATCAAATTTCTAAGTTGGTAACAGCAATAATTAAAAAGTGTTTCTAGTTTTGGGCTCTTGTCCCACTTTTATGTATGGCTTTGTCCAGATTTCTTGCTCTAAGAGGTTGAGAGGTATGGTGTGCACGCGTTTGTAAAGCTTTTCAGCACTACACAGCTGTAGCTGTATTATGTATTCTGAGCTGGAAGAGTCCACATATGTAATGGAATCTTTCACTCTGGTTTGCCTTTACATTTGGAGTGGTCATAAAACATGTAGAGCAACTTCTGCTATGAGGAGTGTTCAGTCTCCATGAATCCCAGTCCTTGAGAGTCCTAGAGAATATAGGGCAGCTTCTGCTATTAGAAGTGGAAAATCTCCATGAATCCACAAATCCTGCTTTTGCCAGTCCTAGAACATGTAACGCATCTTCTGATATGATAAATGTACCACCTTAATGAATACCAGCCTTTGCCCTTCCAGGCACAGTCTATTCCCATTATTCTTCTCTGAATTAGATAACTGTTTTTGTTTGTTTTAGATGAATTATACTAGAATAAGCCACTTCACCTGCACAAATTCAAAGAAGACCTTTGTCTCCATCAATTGCATATTAATTTTACGTTGTAAAGAATTCATATTGCTCTTAACAGTTTTGCTGACTAACAACCTGACTTCATGCCCTAATATATCCAAAGTATCCAACATGGTATTCTTGTTATCATACAGGATACTACGGCCATTCATCTAGGAAGCACATATAACCTGTGGATTAGTTCCAGTTAAAAAATGGGCATTATTGTGCAACATGGCATGCAAAATAGTTTACTGCTATAACTGGTGTAAAAAAGTATGATGTTAAACTGACAGTGTGCTCTTATCAGCAATTGGCTAATCTGTTTAATATAAGATCTCAAAGAAACCTCCATACATCTTCATTAGCACGTAGCACCAGAATATGAATAAAAAAGACATGTTCGTAGTTCATCCTGCCAAGGATTTGCCAATTAGCAACCAACCAGCAAAATACAGAACATTCTTTCTGAGATATTTTCTATTAGCAGCCTAAAAATGTGCATTGATTTATTGCTGTTCAAATTAAATCTGACAATTATGAATAACAATCTTCTGAGAAATATGAATCAAGTTCATGGTGCACAGTTCTCAAATGATAAATACAATCAACTTACATTATCATGCCTGCAGATTTTGAATTTAATAAAAAATTCTCTCAAACTTATAAATAATTATCTAGTCCAGTGTTTCTGTCTGTGATTATTTCACTAAACCTTTCTTGTATGTCGATGGTTCAGTATAATCCAGAAAATAGCTCTAGAATGATTGTTTCTTTAGAATTATAATGAATTATGAATAAAATAATTCCCTGTACTGTTTCGCTGGGATTGGTTTCCTGTGCTGGAGGAGCTGTGTCTGACAAGTGGCAAAAAATAAACAACAAAGAGGACTTCTGGTATTTCCTGTGGATTACAGAAAACTAATCCCTGCTGTATACCTCAGTTTTTACACTCTGATACAGGAGTCTGAAATTAAATGTATCCATTTAGTGACAGAACAATGGACGTTTCACTCAAATGAAGTGCTGTTAAACAATAAAGATGCTCAACAAGGGTGGACATACAGACAGAAGATGATTAATTCCTTCAGTTCATCTTAAAAGAAATCACTATTTATTAAGCCTTCTCTGGATCTTTGCACTTTAAGCAGCAGTGACAATCTAGAGAATCCTGGTGCTCCCTCTCCATGTGTAAGTCCTTGGACACAGTCCTTGCCAGGTTAGAAACAGGTATATGGTTACTTTATATAACAGCTATAGCTTATTTTCAGACCACACAAAAGGAGTGTCTCTATGTTCTGGAAACACTTAACTGTGGCTTCAGCATATAGCTAATGGATTCATCTACTCCAGTTTGCCTATAAGCTATAAAAACCTAACCATTACCAGGTGGTTGCTTTTTTTGCACTCTTTTTTCTCCCTCTCATTCTTCGTGGCTAACTGCCCAGCTGCTGAGCACCTGTCCATACCAGGTCTAACAGCTATCTTTCTTGCCTACCCTAGACTTAATCATATATGCTGAGGTGGATCATGGAAGGAAGAAACTATGGGCTTGGCATGTCTGAGCATCCACCCAGCCCAGGGGCGGGGGGGTTCTGATTTATGATCTACCTACTTCCTCCACCCTTGTGGTCCCAGTGATATGCCCAGGGAGTGGGTGTGCAATTGAGATATGTAGTATATTGCCCTACCTTGACAACAGCTCAGCCATGTCTCCACCCTATACCCGTCTTTAAGCATGCCTACCATGTGCTGTCCCCAGCCTTTACCAGGGATCATCACCACAGATGCCCACAGGAGCCCCTACCCACTCTGGGATCGACATGCCCATACCTCCCTGCTGCTCCATCAGTCATTCATGCCACTAAATGAACCCATGTGACCTGGGCCCTTGTCAGTGCTTTATCTATCTATATCACAGGAGCAGCTACAGATCAAAAGACTTGATTCTTCCCTGGTAGGAAGACCCAGCCTCTAGCCATTTGACATTGTCATGTTATTGGACTGAATCAACCTAGGTTAGTAGCACTGTATAAAGGAAATCCCTCTGTACACCATCAAATCAGCTAAGCAATATACAAATCTGACAAAATATTTGGATGGGATAAATAAAAAGGCTGTGAATGGCTTTTCCAGATTAGATAATTGGGACTTCTACCACACACACATTCCTACAGGGTACAGGGTCAACAGAAAGCTTTATTAGAGACAGTTTATCCTGGTTTTGATACCATTATATTTGTATTTAGCCCTCCTATCTTCTCACTAAACTTCTGTCCTCAACCCCAATGTACCCTCTCAGTCACTTAAAAGAATATCTTGTTACTTTATTTTACCACTGTATTTGAATCAATGTGTTCTTAAACTTGTATATGATTTTACATGGTATTATGTCTTCTGCAACTGTTCTGAACACTAACTTTTCTGACATGTTTGTAAAGGGCAACATAGCAAACTGCAGAAGCAGAAAGAAATAAAGATCATATATCTATATTTGTAAATATGTAACTGCAAACAGGAAGATAGGGCAAAATAGCAAAACAGTGTTCTACTTAAATTACATTTAAAAATATATTCCCCCGGATTTGCTAATCCTCCGTGCAGGACTAGCTTAGTCCTGCATGGAGGAGGCTGTTTAGGAGCAGGATGGCAGCGCGCCATGCATATTAATGAGGCACTTCCTGAGCTCCTAGGCTTACATGGAGCATGTAAGAGTGCAGGGGGCATGTCTTAGAGCAGAGCTCTCAGAATATACATGCCCCCGCAATGAAGATCAGCAGAAAGGGGTATGGATTGAGCGAGACCGCTCATAGGTGACCACATATCCCCACCAACAGTCACCCTTATGTACAACAGCAACAGTATACATACATAAAATGAAGAAACCCTTTATTTTTTATAAAAATCTGATTAAAGCTAACCATAGGTGCGTGTGTGTACCCATTGCTTAGGCACAGTTAATGCAGTTTAAATGGCTGAAGAGAATAACAAGGAAGATATATGCAAATAATGCAGCATGGCAATAGTGCAGTGGGCACAGTGTTCGCCATACGAGTAGGCATTCTTGGTTCACGTCCCACTGCAGCACATTTCGTTTTCCATGGCAAAGCACATCATGACCAATATTTATGTTGCATAACCCAATAAATAACATATTTTCATGAACTGGAGTACTGCAGTAAATGCACATGTGAGGTATCAGTGTCATAATGAATAAGGCACTAGTAAACAGGTTTAAGCACAAATAAGCAGTAGTAAACATATTTAAGCACTAGTAAGCGGGCTTAAGCCTGTTTGTGTGGCAGTAAGCAATTGCCTACACTGGTTAAGCAATTCTAAAGCTAACTCTCTGTAAGCAGATGTAACAGCAGGTTAGCAGTGCTTACCATCACACAAACCCACTTACAACTGCTCAAAAGTGCATTAATCACTCTGTATCCAATGGCTCTTGTTCTGCCCTTCAACAGAATAAACAACCATGCAGGTCTTGAACCCAAGACCCTATGTCACAGTAGTTAACCACCAAGCCATCACAGAAGTACAGAAGAATGAGGTAGTAGCAAACAAGTCCTCACCATAGTAAAACCAAACTGAACCCGTGAAAGGAATCAGTATACAGTCATATGTTCCATAACCCACTACATAACATAAATATGTGAAGTGGAGTACAGCAGTAAGCCCAGAAGTGAGGTGTAATTGTAACAGGGTGAAGTCCCCAATAAAACACAAGGACCCCATAGAATGTACGTACACATTAATCATGGATACCAGGCAGATATACAAGATGTAATGAATAAGAAATCAATGCCAAAAAGAAAAATAATGCAAAGTCTAATGTAAGCAATGCACAGGCCAGCTTAGGAGATGTAAGCAATCTGTAGGCCAGCTAACTCAATGTGCCCAGTGTAATACCCCTTTAAACAATGCCAACCTTAGTTAAGGAGGTTTGCCCATAGCTTAGCCTTTTCAAAACCGGCCAATCATGGAAAAGTACAAGAAATTGGCCCTACTTAAACCCAAGAGGTGGAAATATATCTCATAACTGTTTGTAGCTTCCCCTTGCAGGCACTATGGCAGTAAGAGGAGAAGGTGTGCACTTTTGGGTACAGCACTGGTGCATCCAGGAGTACATGGTCATGGCAGGACTCCTTGTCAAAGACCATGATCAGAGACTGCTGCAGGGCCAGTATCAGGGCTCCCAATATAAGGCAGAGGCCTGGGACCGTCTTGCCCGCGACTTCTCCAGTGCCACTGGCATACCCTGAACTGGTGAGCAGGTCAGGCACCACTATGCCGACCTGAAGCGGCATAAGGGGGATCTCTTGGAGGAGTGGCTCCAAGAGGCTAGAGCGTCAGGGGATGTTCCAGCCATGTGTAAGTATCACCCCAGTATGTGTGTAATAATTGCCAGCTCAGGTATATCATGGATAGGTATGGCTAAATATTCATCTTATGTCCCCCACAGCTGCAATGGAGTGGGTCACGAACCAGGAGGCCCACATCAGTCACCTGGCAAGGTTGAGATGCAAGGCAGGTCAGTAATACTCATGCATATACTGTCATAGGAAATAAAAATAAAAGTAGCAGTAAATTAATTGCTTGTATTAAACCTGCATTGTTCAAGGCAAGTACTGCATACACTAGAGAATATGGCAGGAAGAGTCTCATATTGTTTGTAAGTCAATAAAAGTGTAATAGCCTGACAAAACAGGTCTAACTGCTGGACTGCATGTATATTGTATCACATGGTAATGTAGATATGCAATCATGTAATAGTACTGTAGTATTAAGCACTGTTACTCACACCGTACACCATAAATTGAATGTGTAGGAATGCCTGTATATGACAGGTGTAATCCCCAGAGGCCATTTAGTACAACTGAGAGACACAGACACTAAACAGGGAAAATGCAGACAAAAAAAATAGCACATGCAACTGAGATGTAAACTGTTGTTTATTTAGGACACACAGCCGCAGTTCGAATCCTGCCAGTGGTAGTAGTGCATACAGAATCATACCCCACAACTGTACAGATATGTCCAGAATGTCTATTAAAGTGGCCCATATCTGTTGTCTATCAACCTGTCCCCCTGGGAAATCAGTGGGATGATGCCAGATGTATAGGCAGCAAACAGGAAATACAACTCACTGACACACATCTATGAAAACAAAGCTGGCACACTATAAACTCCCCAACATCTTATGTGAGTAAGAAGCCATGTATGTCCCATTTACACCCCAACTTGTCAAGATTTAGTCAGAGTGTGTACAGTAACAGAGTGAGATGTATGTGCATAATAATGTGCTCCGAATAATGAGGTATTACACATCACTGTTTCCCACACCGTCCTACAACATATAACTGTCTAGGAATTCTGTATATGAGTGCTGTAATGCAAGGTTAGAATGCAAAAGCACAGGGGATTAATAAGACAGAAAGCAGATAGGAGATATACAGCAATACCCCCAATATCTATAGCAGACACAACTGTGATGGACAGTGTTTAAGTTGTAGCAGACACAGCCATGGTTTGAATCCTTGGAGTGGAATTAGGCTGCACACAGATTCATACCTCACAACTGTACAGATGAGGCCAGAATGTCAAGTACATGTGCCCATAATTGCTGTCTGTCACCATGTCCCCCTAGTAAGTCTGTGGGATGATCCCAGATGTTTAGCCAGCAAACAGGGAATACAAGTGATTGTCAAACATCATGAGGACAAACCTGTCACTGTAGAAACCCTCAAAACTGTTAGGAGAGTAATATTTCAAGTATGTCCTATATACACTCCCATGTTGTCAGGCTGTGATCAGAGTGTGTACAGTAACAGAGTGAGATGTATGTGCCTAATACTAATGTATAATCCGAAACTCTGTGTGGCAACAGTCAGGTGGTGCTAACAAACATTGCTCCCACAGGTACGCTGGATACGAACACTGTGCAGAAATACAGACCATTATAACCTGTAGCGGTACTGTTCACTTTGGTATTGTAGGGAACTGTGAGTGTTGCAGTTTCTCAGAATAATAAGGTATCACTGGTCACTGTCACCCACACAGTGCTACATAATATAACTGTGTAGGCAAGCATGTATATGTGTGTGTCAGGTCACTAAAGGTGGAAAAGGGCAATATTCTAGATATGTCCAGGCACACCAGCATGTGGTCAACATATAGCCAGAGTGTGTGCAGAAAGAGTTGGATAGTTATGTACAAAACATCAACCTGGAATCCGGGAGTATGTGTAGAAACATCTAGTTAGTGTTAACAAACATTCCCTCCACAGGTATATCAGGTAAGAGGTGTATACTGCAGGTAAAACTGATTGATGTGTAATGATGATAACAGCCATATCATTGTCTAAACTAAGGCTATAGGGTAGTATAGCAAGACTTGTTAAGGTACAGATAACAGCACTGACTAGGAAAGTAATGTGGGCTATAGGAATATACTAGTTGTTAATTGACATCTTTCTCCGCACCCCCCCCACCATATCTCCAACAATAATCAACATACCCACCCCGACTGGTATGTAATGACTCTGATAATGTTCAATTGTTTGATAAATATTTTCATGGTTCCCATGCATGTGCTGTATTGAATTATTCCAACATTGGTGACATGGTGCCATCAATGTACCAGCATGCTCTTCTTATTAGCATTGTAGTCCCATATATGCATGTGTTCTGTTTGCTATGCAACTGTTCTGTATCTGATGTCTGGGTTAATGGGAATATCTATGCATGCTGTTATACCTAACAATGGAATGTGTTGACTATTACTAAACCACATATGATGATGAAATCTTAACACTATAGCAAGCTTGGGAAGGCCGGTCTCAGCAGACCCACCTGTCTCATGTCAGCTGGCCGTGGCACCATGCACTAGCATGTCTGGGGCCCACTCCTCCTGGACCTCCCTGTCCATTGGTCCTGCACCACCTTTGGGTGGAATCACCTCAGGGGATGGGGCTCACCCCCCCCCAGGAGTGGGCATGGACAGGCACCTGTCACCCATCACCAGGTCAGGGTCTTGGTGCATAGAGAGATTGACCAGAAGTTTGGTGATGTTCTACGCCAGCTCAAGGGCTGTGTGTCACAATTAGAGAGTCAGCCTGGCTCTGTGACTCAGCCCCCAGCACAGCCACCTTTGGGGCTGTAAATGTGCAGTGGTGACTGCCCATGGGTGGGGATCTCAGTCCCACTGATACCAATAGGGGTATTTGTGGGCTTCCGATATCCCACCACCCCTCCCCTTCAAGTGTTTACCCCTACATATGTCATATACTGCCCTGTATACATCTTGTTTGTCTTCTCTGTTAACCTACCCAACCTGCCTCCACAAATATACCTACAACCCCTCCCCAACATCCCACTCTCACCTGAAAAAAAAGAAAAAAAGAGCAATCTGTTCCCACAAAAAAACTCGCTCCATACATAGCTGTCCATTTTGCACACGTGCTCACTGGACACATGTAATCTGGTTCAATTGGCATCACAACTTATTATTGTTGCCCTCACCCCTCTCCCAGGGATTTGAGCATCCAAATCTACCTCCAAATTCAGTGTGTATGCACAGCTGTTGCTGTAGAAGAAATGGGCAGCTATAAACCTTTCCTACAGCCTTCCTGCACATCCCTGGCTATTTTCCCTACTGTCTTTCCCTCTTTGTGCCTATTTTTTCACCACTTTCCTATCAACTCCTTTTTCTTTTCTTTTAAAGAAATTAGCGAGGGGGTAAGCAGGAGTTTTGCAGTTTGTTTCTAAGTAGTGTGGATATTTGTAGCATTGTCCATATTCAGGCTTGTGTTTGGGCCTAGTGTTTGTGGAGGCTGTGTGTCTGAGCACATGTTCAGGGACATCTTGGTTTAGGCTAAAGCCATCAGGCATTTCAGTGTGAGAGAATTGTTTGTCATTGGCTGACTGAGGTCACCTGGACTACAGCTTAGACTAAGCACCTCATTGGTTATTTTGACCTTTTTGTTTTAAAAGTTGTCTCAGGTTTCAACTTTCTGTTACCTAAGAAGCTAAGTTTGTGAGTGTTTCTTCCATTTCACACTGAGCTAATCGAAGGAAGGACACTGAGCAAACTCAGATCTATAATATATAACATTAAGTATCCTGTTTTTTTGCTTATTTTTTCAAGTTATTTATAGCACTTTGTCTACTGTATATCTTTCTAGCTAGTTTCACTGTGTGTGAGATATTAACTGGAAATTGTCCACTTTTATTAAGCATCTGTTTGGGTTGTTTGATTCTGATAACTTGTTTGCAGTTAAAAGCTTTCTCTATAGGCTCCTTTAGCTGTTTAAAACTTTCATTTAAAGGCTCACTGCTGCTTTTCTGCTGTGAGAAACATTTCGCCAGTTTGTTTTCCACCCTTCCTCATTATTGGTATGATGTTCTTATAGTTGTTGGCTTTGCAGTTGCCCGCCCATACTGGAAATTTGATCTGGGACCCTCCTCCCAGTCTAGTGTCATTACCTCATTCTACCTAATACAGCAAGAACATTTGAGAAGGTCAATCAGGTTAGTTTCTGCTAATCCTTTCTCTCTTTCCACTTTAAAAAAAATTCTAAGCTTGTTTCCTGCCTTTCCTGTGGGTAGTTTAGTCTGGTTACAGATTTGCTGTTTCCAGGACTATTTGTGGGCTTCTAAGCCCCAAGCCTTTCTGTGTTGGAGCAAAGCCTTCTAGCTTAATTTTGTTTCTTAGAACTAACCAGTTTTTTAGTTTCAGCACTCGTCTGTTTCTTTGAGCTCAGAACTTCTTCAGAACTTATTGTAAGCACAAAATAAGCTACAAATTACTACAGCACTCAACTTTCCTCACTGTCTAGAGGAAAACAGTCTCTAGTACTTAACAAATAAGCACCTATCCAGGCATCTCTAAGGGTCAGCTCACGGTGTTTTCTCCTGTCTACCTGATGAATCTGAGCATCCTGGGGCAATGCAGCAATTGCCTCATGTACACAGACAACCTTCTCCTCCTACACCCAACACTACAACCTGTGAGAGATGCACTTATATAGCCAAACTGGAAGCAAAGCTCTCTTCACTAAGACTGGACTAGACAGTCAAGAGGAGAAGGTAAACACTTGCACCACACAACACTCAGCACATAGTCTCTCAAAACCTACACCACCAAAACACACACACAGAAACACAAAACACACATCTACATTCATGGAGGCTCTCAGTAAACCCATGCCCAAGCAACAGGGATCTCCAAAGCAGCAACACAAGCAACCTCCACCCCCCAACACAACCCAAATGACACATAGTCCACAAACTCAGTGTGCCACTCAACCACAGCCCATAAGACATAACAACATACCCAGCACTCTAGTCATAGGTGACTCTATAGTCAGGCACGCTGATGTTCCACTCACCAGGCTAAACAAGGAGAAAGTTACTGTCAGCTGCCTGTCGGGTGCCAGGATCCACCACATAACGCATGCACTCAGGTCACTCCACAACAAGTACAAATATGACTCTGTCATTGTCCATGTTGGTGTGAATGACCTGAGACGTACCTCCCTGGACTACATGAAAAGGGACATGGAGGAGCTGTCTGATCTTGTAGCCTAGGCAGGTATGACCCTAGCCCTGAGTAGCATCCTGCCATCACCCAGAATGATACAACAGTATAAGGACAAAATGACTTGACTTCAACAATTGGCTAAGCTTCTGGTGTCATTCTAAGGGGATCCAGTATCTGTATGCCTGGGATGACATGATCGACAAACCGTGATGCTTTGCCAGAGATGGCCTGCACCTGTCGCCCCCTGGGATTCCGGATACTGGCTAAGGCTCTAGCCACCCCTATAGTACCTTTTTTAGGCAAGGTTCAAATGACAAATTCACCTCCATAATAGGTACAAGCAAGAGGAATCCGAGGGTATTGCTACTCAATGCTAGAAGTCTAAACCTCAAAATGCACTCACTCGAGGCACTCCTTAAAATGGAGAACATCGACATTTGTGCAGTGACAGAGACCTGGTTCAAGGCTCCAGAGAGTACCCCTGCATAACCAGGCTATAATTCATACCACACCTTTCGGCCACCAAACCTGGACCGAAACACTAAAGGCAGAGGTGTGTTCATATTCATTAAGGATATCCACACCTCCAGGCTAGTTGCTCAGCATAATGCATCCGAGATTATCCAAGTGCAACGAACTCTGGGCAAGACCGCAATCCAAACTGTAGCTTGCAACAGATCCCCCACCATGCCACAGGATTCCCACTCCTCATGTCTTGATACACTGGACAATATTAGGGTACAACCTAACACCCTAATAATGGGCGATTTCAACTAACCCAACATTAACTGGGAAAACTACTCATGTACCAACTGTTGTGCTCAAAGTTTTCTGGAATTCATCAATTCCAATGCCTTGGATCAACTTATCCACACCCCCACCAGGGGCAGCAATATCCTAGACCTGGTTATTACCAACATGGGCAACCGGTGCTCCACACCAGAGGTCAATTCCTCATTGGTCAGATCCGACCACAAGCTAATCACCCTAGACATCCACATCCCTCCCCCACCTCCCATTAGGGAAACCACAGTAAAAAAATTTCTCCAAAGCCAACTTCACGCTTCTTAAGACAGAAGTGGCAAACTTCACAACACCCATGCTGACAGACAATAGAGGTATGACTGCTGAATCCTACAAAAATGCACTTTATAAGCACTTACACGAGTGCATGGATCATGCAATCCCTAACAGAACCAAGATGCTATCCTCCAAAAAAAGGAAGCCAATCTGGTGGTCCCCTGCCATAAACAAAGTCTACAACAGAAGAAAGAAACTGTTGCAAAAAGAGTAAAATCTCATGATTGGAGAAACTCCCTGGTCAGCCTCAGTAAGAAGCTGAGATCCCTCATAAAATCCTCCAAAGCTAGTTATGAAAACAAAATTGCCACTGACTCTAAAGACAACCACAAAGCATTCTATAGCTATGTCAAGAATATCAATGGCAACACTCAGATCTGCTCACAGTTACAGCACAATGGCACTAAATATACAGAGACAACTGATATTGCCAACATCCTGGCAGATAGGTTCAGTGCTAACTTTACCCCCCTGTCATCCCCTAAAGGGCCCATCTCTATACCAGAAGAATGCAAAGTTCCTGTAATCATGGCTGCACAGGTAAAAAGCACACTATCCAAAACCAAGAACACAACATCCATAGGACCTGACAACATCCCAGGCTGTGTTCTACATGAACTACAGAACAAACTGGCATCCCACCTAAGTACCATGTTCAATCATAGCCTCACCTCAGGCTATGTACCCACTGAATGGTGCACAGAAACGGTTATCCCACTCCACAAAGGGGGAGCCATCACAGACCCTGGAAACTACCGCCCCATTACCCTAATGAGCCTGGTCTGCAAGGCTATGGAATGTATCATCATGGAAGTTATAAACAATGACATTGGTAATTGCCAAACTAAGGACCCCACCCAGTTTGGGTTTGTAAAAGGCAGATCATGTCTCCTAAACCTGATAGACTTCTTTGACGTAATCACCAAAGCCGTAGATTAGGGTAAGGTGGTTCATGCAGCCTATCTAGATCTCGCCAAGGATTTCAACACTATCTCCCACTCTGGAATTATAGATAAACTCACTAAACTAGGTATAAATCCCTATGTCACAAGATGGGTTGCCAACTGGCTCACTGACAGAACACCCACTGTGAAAGTAGCAGAGTCCAAATCCAACTCCAGACCAGTGACAAGTGGAGTACCACAGGGTTCAGTCCTGGGTCCTCTCCTGTTTCGTATCTACTTCTGTGAAGTACAGGCTAACATAGAAAGTCTTTGGCTAATGAAGTTCACAGATGACTGCAAACTAGGAGCCATAATCAAAACTCCAAAAGATGTTGAAAGCCTACAAAAGTGCCTTACTGAGACAGGTGCCTGGTGTCAAAGCCATGGCCTGAAGCTCAATGCCAAAAAGTGCATTGTCATCCCTTTTGGTAAAAATTCTGTACCCATGAACTACTACATAGGCAGAAGTCTACTTAACACTGAAAGTGTGATAAGAGACCTTGGGACACAGGTGGAAAGTAGTTTCTCCTTTGATAATCACATCGGCACATTAGTCAGGAAATCCTTCTACTTGGCACACCTCATCAAAAAAGGTTTCATATCCAGGAAAAAAGGGGTCATTGTTCCCCTCTACTCGTCACTCATTAGACCCATTATAGAGTACAATGCCCCTTTTGGTATGAACCTCACAAGACATCTACAACAACTGGAAAGGCCACAGAAATACCTCACAAAGAGCATTACCGGCCTTAAACAGATGCCCTACGCAGACCGTCTCAAAAAACTGCAGTTTTACTCCATCGCATATCGCCTACTCAGAGGCGATCTCTGCCTAACACATAAAGCTATGTCAAACCCAGAGCTTTTAGACATGCTCCACTTAAAGAAATCCTAATCCCTATGAGCTACACGCTCTAGGGACCTAAACCTTGTCACTACAATAAACAGAACATGCTGGAGGGATAGATTCCTGTCCCAGAGACTTCCCATACTCTGGAACAAACTACCTATCTATATCAAACAAAGCTCCTCATTAGCACTCTTCAAGAAAAATCTTCATGATTGGATGGAAAATAGGAAATTCACCCCAGGGATCACTTCTGTGGCTCTGCTCGACAGTGGCACAGGAAAATTATTTTCTTGGGTGGCGAAAGCCAGGGTACCTTTTGGCTAGGCTTATATAGGCCCTAGGGCCAATAGCCTAGTACCTACCTATGAACCTATGAACCTATGAGTAAGTACTTTTAAGCAGCAGTAAGTGGGTTTAAACCTGTTTGTGCAGGGGTAAGAAATGCCTACACAGGTTAAGCAATTCAGAAGCTAACAAAGTATAGGAAACTGTAACTGGAAGTTAACAGTGCTTACCTCCACACAAACCCGTGCAGACCTACTTACAGCTGCTTTAAAGTGCCTTAATCACTCTGTATCCAACTGCCCATGTTCTGCCCAGCAACAAAATAAACAGCCTCTGCAAATCTTGAACCCAGGACCCTGCACACCATAGACAAAGTGATTTACCACTAAGCCATGCCCGATACACATAACTCTGATGTTTTCAAAAACATATCATTCAGCCCAGTCATGCAACATTTAGATGTATGTATGTGTGTCTACATATATTAATATCTAAACAGATACAACATATCTATATATGTATGTATATATATATATATATATATATATATATATATATATATATATATATATATATATATATATATATATATATATATATATATATATATATATAAACATATATACATGCAAATGCCTACATCTATAGATATGTATGTCTACATCTACATGTCTAAATATATACGGCAGGTTATATATATGTAAGCATATATATATATATATATATATATATATATATATATATATATATACGACATATATTCATAGCTAACAACTGGGAAATAAAAACATATATGTCCACATGCAATGTCAATGGGGTTGAGAGGGCCCAAACAATATACACCTTGTACGCATAGGTATACCCCCCTACAGCCAAACACATCCCCCCTGCAATACACAACCAAGTGTTGCAGATCCCATAACCAGGACCAGACATGGCATCATGGCATGGGCATCCTAGGATACATATACACAGACATTTATATGCAGATACATATATGTATATATATATATATATATATATATATATATATATATATATATATATATATATATATATATATAGATATGTATACATATATACGGATACATATATATATATATATCTATACATACACATGCAGAGATATGTACATTAAGTTACATATCTAGTATGTGCACACAATATGGAACAGCCACTTTTCCTACAGTTACCACCTTACCAACTGAAGACTGTATGAGCCACCCATACAAATGACATTCATTACTTACAACATATACCCCAGAGATATCAAAGGCTATAACACCACACACAGGTGTGCATAAATGGGAAAGCTTTATTTGTGTACTATTATAGTTGTATATGCCATGTCATATAGCTGTTTAGACATGGACATCCATATAAACTGAGTAATGCAATTGTGAAACAGGTATACTAATACAGTAGTCCAGACATTTTAACAAATGTTGCTGTCCAGGCCAAGGCCATGAAGTAGTGCAATAGTAAAGACCAGACTGGGCCACAGGATGCCAAACAATCAACGGTAAGTAATGCAGGTGTATAGTTCAGCAACCTCTAACTACACTCTGTATACAATCCCTAGGAGGTAAAGACCTCAGTTGACACACTGGGATGTAACTGTTACATAACAAGGCACAACTGACATAATCACAAGCACATTGACAAACAGAACAGTCTGTATGGTATAGCAGGCTCTACAGGCATGCCACGGCACAGGGTAACATACACCTTTGTGTAAGTCCATCACCACAACTAATGTGAACACAGCCACAGCTACAAATGGCATGCCAGCGTATTATTACAGTATATGGACTATCTGTTCAACAACAACCTCATATGTGCCAAACACACAATAACCCTACATATACTGGGCTGCTACACAGTGTGGTACGCTGTCTGTCTGTGGTATGGGACATGTGTGTGTATGGCCTTACAAACATGTAAGCAGATAGGGTAACATACAGTGGAGCAGCATGTAAAATCAGATAGAACAGGACCAAGAGCAATGAGATCTACCTCAGTCTATACACAGGCCAAGGCACATATTAACAATACACACACTGCCGACAATCACCATAAGTACAAAGACGTCAGTATTGTGCACACAACCACAGAATGTCCAGGTTACGTCATCAAATATAACCCTACTATACATTACATGTGTAGCAGATTGATATCTTACTAGGTTGTTACCAAATATGATGCCACTAATTATGGTGTACAGTACATATGCAGCCCCTACTGCATGACATATATTCAAAGATTGTCAGGGTTGTGGCTGGAGGCACATACACAGGGCCAATATTGACATGTTGCTGTGATAACCTCATACATTTACTGTTGTAACTGGGTTTGTTGCAACATATGTCCTATGAGGGATATGAAGTCAGTAACTCGCATGGATGTCACCATCTACAGACTGCAATCCTCACACTACCTTCTGCAGTTCACAGATAGGTGATCAGTGGGTAACACCTGAAACAAAAGGCATCACACACACTGGCCAGTCTGCATATGGCCCTACATATGGGTGTTCCCTCATTAACATAGCACTGACATGGCAGGTATGTAAACATGCAGGACAGCCATATCCACACACACACACACCCTGTTAAACCAACATTACTCCAAATGCAGTATATCAGCACTTACAGTCTGTAGTCAGGTCAGGCACATCCTCCTCCTCCTGTGTGTTGGCCTGTCTCCACAGTGTATGTTGTCAGAGGTGCACCCAATCCATCTGAGATGCTGTTTGCCAAACAACAGATTGAGTTCCTGCTCACAGTGAATAAAAGGCACAACAGCAACATGATGTTCCTAGATATTGGTGTGTGTTTCCATGCAATTGGCTATGGGAATGTTACCACAGCTGTTCCACATGCAATCAGCTAGAGGAGGGCTGCAATTTGTGCAGAGACCATCAGCTGATCCTGAGCATCACTTAAAATACACATGCTGCTGCCTAAGCAAATCAGGTGTAAGTCTCCACATCCACCAGAGAGGGAGTAAGAGAGACAGACAGAGGCACAGAAAAGCTAGTGAGGGGTGGGAGAGTAAAACTTATGCAGGTTTGTGTCACACACCTACCAGTACAGGGTATCAAACCCCCAATGACTATGCAGTGTTATCACATGTCCATGCAGTTATTGGATGCCCAACATAGGTTACATGTTGGAGAGCCCACAGAACGTATATGAGATGGTGAGTGACATCTGCAACAGAGATATGGTAGCTGTGTGGTAGGTGTAGTACCTGTGCCTGCCCGCATGAACAGGTGTCAGCATCAACACAGCCACACTCTCACAGACACAAACACACATTGGCACACTTGGCAGGGTCAGGAATACAACTCATCACTAGTGGGATTGCCACAATACAGTACTGTGCAGGTATCACATGCACCACAGGGGTCATACGGAGGTTATATGTGCAAAGGTTCTGTGGAGATGTCTGACATCAGACAGCATGCTTCAGTATGCCAATGGGGGTTGTAGTGAGTGTGAATGTGGTCATATGCATCATACACCACACACACAGACACATGTGCCAGTATTGACATGTACGTGTGCAATGCTTCATGGGTGTGTTGTAGTTGATGGTGCCAGCCAGCTATACAAGGCTAGGTGATGGGTACATCTTGGCATCAGGCCACATGACAATGGTCTGCATTGTGGCTCAGGGCTGTAGTGTCTGGAGTTGCCGACACAGTTGAGTATTGTATTCACCATTCAGTTACCTGGGTGACTATTGCATGTGGCCAATGCTGTGCATTGCTTGCCATGTATGTGTTCCTCAGTCCATGATATGGAACATGTCTGAGATGTGTACACCTCCCACATGCATGTACAGTGACATGTGGAACTGTACCTGAGGTGCCTGGCCTATGTTGTGTACACTGATCATTATAATCAGATGTGCCAGTCCTGGCCTCATATGGCGGGAACTGTTCATGGACAGCGGGTTGGCCCTGCACCTACATTGATAGCATGGTATTGGTATTCCCTGGTGTCAGTGGTATCTGTCCATACAGGGCTTGTGTTTCAGGCATGTTATGTCCTTCATGGGTTACATTTGATGGCACCACATGTGTTGCAGGTGTCCAGTGGGGAACATGGGGAAGTGCACTGTCGGCATGTACATGCCTATTAGACTGATGGATAGGGTGCCATGCCCTCTGTAGCCCACTCCAATCACACCATGATTACTATCAGGGGCAATATGCAGGGTACTACCAACATAGCGGCTGTTGCCTACGCAAGTGTGTTTGTGTACGAAACATGGGTTGAGAGTGAACCCTGAGTAATACAAGGCTTGCTAACGTTCAGCTGGCATTGATGTCACATTTAGGGGTATGGATTTCCACCCCAGCCTCTTGGTTATTTCACTTCTGTTATCCCTGTATGGTGGACATTGTGATATATACTTGGACAACCATATAAGAAGTTTTCAAAACCCGCTCCACATTGAGTCCAGTTGTTACACACTCAAAACTACCAACACACAGAATACAATTGATCAACACAGACACACACACACACACACACACACACACACACACACACACACACACACACACACACACACACACCTGTCATGTCTGGGATTAGAGCTCCTACCTAACTCGTATATTGCACTATAGCACTACACCGTTATAGCATGTGCCACAGAGATTACTGAAGCTTTCCTTCCCCAAAGGTGTATTTCATAGTGAATGACATCAGCAGGATTGCCAAAGTAGGGCATTTGAATTGTAGTGAGTGTGACTACCTTAACATGCATTGATCCCTACACAAACATAGAAACACACACAAAACATCCACCAGTGCCATGTGTGGGGATAGAACCCCTACCAGAGTTCTATATCACACTACAATGTGATACTGTAATAGGATGCATCACAGAGATTACTGGAGTTCTCCTTCCCCAAAGGTGTATTTCACAGTGAATGACATCAGCAGGATTGCCAAAGTAGAGCATTTGAATTATAAGGAGTGTGACTACAGTAAAAACTATTGCCCTCTACACAGACAGACACACAAACACACACACAGACACACACATACTTGCCAAGTCTGGGATTAGAACTACCTAACTAATTTATGACACTACAGCAGTACAGAGTTATAGGATGTGCTATGGAGATTACTGGGCTACAACCTTCCCAGAGGGGTATTAGTAGGTGGATGACATCAGCAACTTTACCAAAGTAGAGCATTTGAATTGTAGGGAGTGTGACTACTCTAAAAAGCATTGCTCTCTACACAGACACACACACACACACACACACACACACACACACACACACACACACACACACACCCACAGTTGCCATGTCTGGGATTGGAACTCCTACCTAACTAGTTAATCACACTACAAGAGTACACAGTTATTGGACACGCCACAGAGATTACTGAGTTACAACTCTCCCAAAGGTGTATTTCACAGTGGATGACTTCAGCAGGCTTGATATAGTAGGGCTATGGGGAGGGCAGTTAGTGTGCATGGGTCATAACCCATTCATCTAGAGGTTGATACTATGCGGCCACACACAGGGTCATATTCCACAGGTACGTGTATACAGCTGCTAGATGACTACTTCCTTGTACATTCATGTTGTACAGCTAGCATGTGCACCACATAGTCTGTACTGCTGACAGATACCGGTGGCTAGAATATACAGTGAGTGACCTCTAAACCTCATGTGGTTGTGGCCCTTTGGCTGTGTGCTGGGTGGGACAGGCCTGGACAGCTCCTTGTCACAGTCACCCTCTTCCACATATCTATGTATGTCTACCTTTGGCGTATTATAGTGTGTTGTCCTTAGATACATGTCTGTATTCCTGTCTACTGTGTGTGCAATGCATGTGTGATGCATACTGAGAAGTGTCTGCACTAACATCTGCAACTGCCAGATATGTCTTGTCCACTGGTGTTTGCAGACATGGCCTTCATGTGTTAAAGTGTGTGAGCATGCCCAGTATGGCCATCTGTATTGAATGTGTGGATCAAGTCCAGGTAGTCTGTACTGCAGTGCTGACCTATGTGTTGTACACCTACAAGTAGCATACTGTTTCTGCAGGTTATCAGTCGATCATTTCGCATTGACTGTTACTACATTCTACATTGGATGGGAGGTGCACTTGACTATTTCTACACAGGATTGGGGGGACACCTGACTGTTATACATGTCTACGTAGGATGGGGGGCACACCTGACACTTGTACACATTTGTTATGACTGTACTGGTATGTCAGGTACTCCATTTTATTCTGTAGTCTTACCTATCATGCTGACTAGAGGCATACCGAGGCATACCAGTGTATTACAGATCTTAGCTTTTATTTATCTACATATTAGTTTCTGACTTCCTATCCTTCAGAACTGACGTCCCACTGCCTGACCTGCTGTAGTCTGTCTGTGTAGGCCAGGGGGTTTACCCATAGGCCTCATTCAGAGGCCATAGCACAGTCTTTGTTTGTGTTTGTCTACACCTGTCCTGCTGGCTGTGACTGTTGTTGGGTAAGTGACCCCCCCCCGATTGGCTTATGTGAGTCACTTACCTTGTGAGTCTCCCAGTATTGAGGGTGGTGCTGCAGGGCTGCCTATGTCAGATGCACATGGTACATTCCCTACACATGGTTGGGCACAGGTAGTGTAATGTTTGACATCCCTTTTACAGTATGTGAGAGTCAGAGAGAGGTGTTATTCCCTGATTCCCTCCTGTGTCAGTGTATGTACTATGTGTTGCCTCTTTGCCAAGGCCAGGGCATACTGGGCACACCTCCTTCTCCCTACTGGGGCAGGCTCAGGTTGTTTCTCCTCCAGGTCACTCTGTGCCTGTGCAGGCCTTGGCAATGATGGAAGGCTGTGTGGCCCTGCCCCGTGCTATTCCTGCTGCAGCTGTTTTCACAGGATGATATTGTGTTGCATGGCACATATGAGGACAATTTGGGTACATGTAGCTGTTGAGTACTGCAAGGCTCCACCGGATGTGTCCAGGCACCAGAACCATGACTTCAGCATCCCAAACACATGTTCTACTATAATTCTGGTCTGTGCGTGCACATCATTATGGGATTCTTGTTCAGGTGTGTGTGCATTTCTGATGGGTATCGTCAGCCATGGCTCCAGTGCGTATACAGCATCCCCCACTAGGTGAACGTGAGGGATGTCCCCATTGGCAAATCTCTGGTACAGCTGCATCAGATACCAGATGTGGGAATCATGATAGCTTCCAGGGCATTCAGCACACACATTCATTATTATGCCCGGGGCATCGCACAAGACCTGGTAGTTGATGGAGGGGAAGCCCTTGCGGTTGATGTAGACCCTACCCCACTCACCGGGTGTTGCTTTGATACATATGTGCGTGCAGTCTACAGCACCCACTACCTCAGGGTATTCTGCTATTTGGTGGAACAGCTGCATATTGCTGGCCAATGCCTCACAGGTGTTGGGGAAATATACGTGCTCATCGACATGTGCTGACATGGCATCCAGGAACTGGTGGATTACCCTGGCTGGTGAAGCCTATGAGATCCCCATCATATCCCCAGTTGGCCTTTGGAAGGTACCTGTAGCTAGTATTCTTAGGCCTACACATACCTTGGTACCCACTGCGATGGGTTCCCCTCTGTTAGTGCTGTGTGACAGGTGTGGCCAGCAGAGCTCAACAATTTGCTGTAGGAGGTCCCTGTCCACCCTATAGCACTCCATTATCTCCAGCTCATGTAGCCCCTGGTAGGTTACGCTCTTCTCCATCTCCTCACTGTGGGTTGCTCAACAACATTCACATCCTCACCACCCTCAGCCTGTTCCACAAGTTGTTGTATGATAGCTATTGCAGCCCCTATCATTTTGCTGTTGTGAGTGTTAAAAGTTCCCTGCTTGTTTACACTGGTGGTGTAGAGTGTGGGAAACACCAAAAGGGAAGGTGTTTGCATAGTTTATAGTAGTGTTCTGGGCTGGGCTGGTCTGCTGCCTGTGTAATTGGCTGATTCTGATACATTTCACCTGCCAACTATGCTAGTTCTTGATAACCTTCCTATTGCTGTTTTCCTTTCCCATTGCCTTCCTGTTTAAGCCCACGGGCGCACCATGCAAACAGAGTGCTCAAATGTGCAAAGTGCTGCTATTTCCTGGTTTAACTTTTTTTTAAAACCTTTAAAACCTGGTGCGCGGTGCGCACATCTGCTTAGGCAATGAAAAAAGTGGTAGGCAGATTCAGACACATCCCCTAGCTTAGCTGTGCTAAGCTAGGATCAGACCCAGGCCACAGGGCTCCAATCCACTTACAGTATCCCTAACACACACCCCCATGATGTCAGCTAACTCCTAGGCTTGCACCAAGCTATTCCTGCTCTTACACTGTTGGGATCTGACTAGCATGCTGGGGAAAACTGGGATTCACTATCATTCCCCTCATTTGCATAGGATTGCCTGCTAATGCATAGTTACATGTCTCACACTGAGCCTTCCCCCTTAGCAACCACTATTCACTGGCCATGTTGTCTTCTGCCATTGAATTGCATGGCAGAATACTGATTTTAGTTAGAATGCTTAATTTAGATTTATTTTGTTATTTTCCCCCCAATCCCGTTTGCGCGCTGCTGCCCTACGCTCAAACAACCGAGATCGGCTAAAAAAAAATAAAAGTTGATATTTTTATTTTTTTGGCTGTTTTCAATGCCAATGGCTTTATTCTTGGCCAGTGGCATGCTTCCTAACTGATATGCAGCCTTTATTTGGAGCTGTCACAGCTTTGTTTTGGATTTTGCAGAAATGTACTCGGTTATTAGCAGAGTACATTTCTGCAGATTGCACTAGTCCTGCATGGCCGGTTGCATGCTTCCTGGATCATAAATTCACATCATCTGCATGGATTTCTCCTGCAAATGGGATGATTTGCATACAGGGGATTAGTCCGTGCAGGACTAGTGCAGGAGCGCTCGTGCACTCCCCTGGCTGTTCCTGGATTGCACGGCAGATATATTGCCTGCTAGAGCTCCTGCACTGATCTTGCATGCTGTGCAAGGCATAGAGAATCTGTGGGATTATCCTTAATATGCTTGTAATCATGCTCTAGTTAGCACTGCTAATAAAGTTTATAGCTTCATTATCCACATACTTTTCCACTCTGTGCCATTTCAAACACAGTACAACATTTATTTCAACATCTGGTGTCTTGATTGAATAAACGAAATATAGTTTAGATTAAAAAAAAACAGTATACTTTTATCAAACATCCCTCTCCTGCTGATACTGTTTACAATCAGTGGCATTCACATGTTTCTGCCTCAGTACATTATAATGTAAACAGCAATCACGACAGAAGCAAAATTCCACAGCTGTGCTGTCACAGCAATCATTTTCTTCATCATCACATTATGTTTAAAAAAAGATGATCATTTTCAGCACTGTTTCTTCATTTTCATTATGATGTTTCTCAAAATAATAGTTATCTAACTAATAAATATTTTAATAATAATTACTTACTGGTTGTTGTTAGATTCTTTCACTACTTGGAATAATTATTAATTCTGTACATATTGCCATAGTATAGATTGTTTTTTTTTTTCCAGATATACTGCTTATGCTGTTAAATACCACATCTAAAGTGATGTTTCTCTAAGACATGTTCATTGGTTAGTTGTTCTTTTACTGTCTTTGGGTACAGTAAGATACCATTTTACAAAGTCAGATAAAAAGATAAACTGGGTAATACTGGATTTTCACCTGGAAAACCTTAACTCAGACAGTAGTACTGATGACTTGCAAATTATAATGTGATAACAAAGGTACAGATATGTAATAAAGGCATAGCCAGTCAACTGGGTGCAATAATATAGTAGAACTTACACAGTAAATAGATTTATAGCTCTCAACAGTCCAGATTTTCATAGAATATCCACATTTTTGCCTGTGCATCTCATAAAATTACATTTTTCTGGCAAATAACCAGCAAATCACTGAGGACTGAAGTCAGAAAATAATGGCAGACATTTGAGTTCCAGACTCCATACCCTTCAGAAAATTCAAGCTAATGTAAAACCTGTTATTCTATCAACTTTCTAAATATGTAACAGCAATATTTTGAAAGTTTCCCTACTTTTGGGCCCTTGTCCCCCCATTATTTGTGGCTTTGTCCAGATTACGTGCTCTAGGAGGTTGAGAGGAATGAATAGATGTACTAAGAAACCTTAATACATGCAGTATAAATAAAAAAAAAGACTCTAGAAGAAGGGACAAATAGCACAACAATAACACACACACACACACACACACACACACACACACACACACACACACACACACACACACACACACACACACACACACACACACACACACACACGCAGCAGCATTAGTAGATCTATATAAAATATTTTGCAATAAGAAAATAGCAATTTGTAAAGCTGTAATGTCTTATTTATGAATGGAGACTGAAGATAGGCTCTACTGAAAGTGTTTAGACCTGCAAGTACAGAAGTCAGCAACAAAACATCTGTTTTTGTATATATTACATGGATTAGGTTCATAAGCAGATATTTTTTTATGGGAGATACACATAGTTCAATCTAAGAAACAACTAATAATGCCTGAAGTAAGCCCCAAAAAGGCAATACAATGTTTAAATGTATAAGCACACACACTCTCACACACACACACACACACACACACACACACACACACACACACACACACACACACACACACACACACACACACACACACACACACACACACACACACACACACAGAGTTGCAAAAAACATGCATACAAACCATTTTACAAGTTGCATTTCAGACACTTAATAAAAAAGTGATAGAGATGAACTCCTTTATTTCAACATAATGAAACTTTGAAATAGACTCAGTCCTCAAAGGTTCTAGTCAGCTTTAGATCGCTGCAATTATCTGAGTTTTTTTTTTTAAATTATAAGATGATCATCTGACAATTAACTTAAAAATAGGGACACTGAAATGAACTTGCCACTTAAAGGCTATCACCAAACATCGAATATCCTGTTTAATTGACCTGGGGAACCTGTAAAGCATCTGCTAAGTAAGTGAAGATGTTCAACTTCACAAAACATACAGAAAATATCTAAGCTATAATCCATGGCAGAAGTGGTGGTTATTTTGGGATTTACTCTTAACTGGCACATTTAATCCTATGTACAAAGCCTGAGGGATCAAATGTCATAGTTTGGGCAAACAAAATCCTATAATAAACCCCGATGCATTCTCAGGTCCAGCTGTTTATTATGCCATGGCTACCTTATATGTAAACTGTATATTTTAACATTTCCCGATCTGTATATGCACATCCTGTTTTCTGAATGCTTAGTCATTATGACCAAAGAAAAAAATCAGAATTCTACTTTAGGACAGAATAATCCACATCAAGTATAGTGACAAGGGATAACACTTAGTTTAAGTATATGCACACAGTAGATTTACTGACTACTGAATTTAACTTACCACTAATGATATATGGAGCCCATGGTCACATTTGCGATGTTTAACCAATGAAAATATTTGCCCAAGACCCCTTTTCATATGCTTTATACCTAAACTACTTGAAGGAGTATTATCGGTTATTGTCATAAGCATCTGAGAGTAGGCCATTATGACTACTAACTGACGGATGACATCTCCCTTTAGTCCTCCTTCGGGAATCCGTCCTTTGCTCAGTATAGTAATACTTTATCTATGCATGTAATCCTAATGTTCTTCAATATATAGAGCTTCTCTGATTATTTCTCTCATATTCTTTGACAGTAGATCTGAGAAGTGAGTTTTTCTCAGCTCATTCTTGGTATTCCTGCAGAGATTCACTTCTACCTATAGTACAGTATTTTTTCCTATCCTACCTCCCTGCAACTGACCCTTAACTGCCACCAGTTCCTCTAATCATTCACCAGGTCTACCAGACTCCCCTTAGCCTCCCCACAGACACAATCTCATCTAATCCATAGCCAGTGAGGAGAACTAGGACACTGGTGCAGCATCACACTTGTTGCCAGAGATTGTGCCCTAACCACCACCTTGGTAGCTGTACAATTGCTAGCTTCAGGAGGCGCATGGACTCTTCTATGCATGCACAACTTCCCAACCAAGCAGTATATCACTTAAAGTGTGAAACTCACCATGCTCTTAATCTCTTAATGTTGTCATTGCAGCAAACCGGGGCAACCCCCCCCCCCCCATGATCGGTGAGCTCTCTCCCATTCTTCCCTATCCTGTCCATTCAGTTCCCATGCTGCCAGATGAAAACAGGCCATCTGTGGTACAGTCAGGGTTTTATCCAGCTATGCCATGGGTATTTTTTGTATATACTAACAACTGTGTCTCAGATTTAGACTGTTATAAACTGGATTTTACTCTGAAGAAATGCCTTCCCGTGGAAGTACTGTTAGGATTGTGGCTCAAGCTAGGGCTTATTGCTACTGTCTTGCTTTTCCCTTGAAGTAGCCACATTGCAAGCCTCTACTGGAGATATGGACATTACCTGGAACTTCCCAGTACTACCTTCCCCATCCCACTGTCTGCAAGCTTAACTACATATAACTGCAAGTACACAGGGTATTATGTCTTCCAAATCATTACTTATTAGAATATTTCCTGGGATATAATCAAACATCGTCAACTGGATGCCTACTTGACGCCCACCCAGTCCAAATTAACCCTGGCTAATGGCACCTAAAAATATGTCCATCAAATGACCCTGGCTGAAGCATTATACTTCTTTGGAGTAGTTTATTTACCATTTACTAGGAAAGGGTAGAGACCCTTCTGATAATCTGCAGGAAATGCAGTTTCAGTGCACTCCACGACCATCATGCTGCTGTCTGTGTTAGCTCTCTCCTGTGATTTTGTTCCCCATTCTGTCTCCATTGACTTCTCAACTATTCATACCCCACTTAGTTACACTGGAGAAATTTTATTAAAGGATTCTGGCAGGTACCAAAACCAGTATTTCCTTCTTTTCCCACTTTTCTCCTGTTGAATCTGTTGTGAAGGTTTACACTGTCCCTATTTGTTCCCTTACACCCATGTGTAATGCTATTTACCACCCTCTTCTGCAAATCTGCTTAGCTGGCTAGCAAAGGCTACCCTTTCTCAATGTCCTCAGCAGTGGTACATTCCAGTCCTTTACATACAATTTAGTGTAATGTATTTTTGGGATGTGGGAGGAAACCAGAGTGCCAAGAGAAAATTCACATGCCTGCAATGAGAACATGTAAAAACGTGCACACACATAGTGAGCAGAGATCAGGACTGAAACCCAGCTACTGGAGTTCTGAGGCACAGATCTCACTACTAACTCACCATGCTGCCATTATTCAGAGCATCAGTATTTGGACCACTGGTGGATAACACAGAGGGAATCAAGGTTTCTCTGTCTGTCAATCATTTTAGCAATGCAAGATCACAAAGGCTTGACAGGCAATAAAAAAACTAAAACGTGTTGCATTATTGCAACGGTGCAATATGTGTGTGTGTGTGTGTGTGTGTGTGTGTGTGTGTGTGTGTGTGTGTATATATATATATATATATATATATATATATATATATATATATATATATATAAAATCAGATATAGATTTATATAGCTGTATATGGGTCCCATTTTGAGATTGACTTTTCAGAAAGTTGAACTTTGTATGGTCATAACCATATGATTGACTTTCTAAAAAGAAGCAGTTGTATGGAGATTGCGGTACCATGGGGATTGGGGAATTTTTCCCAATTACCATTATATTATGATCTTGGAGTTGGTATTTATAATTAGCAGAGGGTGTGGTCTGCAGGAGAGCTTGCCTCTTGGCAAAATAGAGTTTTCTTATATTTTTAGCTTTCAAAATTAAAGGACTTTGATCTCGACCAGATGCAGTTTGGTGTTCCATAATTTTGATGTAACATATTTAATGCGAACAATGATGCAACATTTGTGAACAAATAACAGCAACATAAAACTATTGTTTCTTGCACAGTAAATTCTGAAGTACAATTCAAAAAGCAGAGTAAAAATAAGGGTGCAGGTCAAGAAAACAGTTTGTTTGTGTCTTTCGGCTTTTCCCAGTTAGGGGTTGCCACAGCGGAACTCCGGTCCACTAATGATTGGCAGTAGAGTTTTACGTGCTGGCTTGCCGGGTCTAACGCACAACCTTCAATGAAGGAACGCCCATTCACGCATGTCACCACACAGAAGACGCTCTAACTGAGAATCGAACGGGCAACGTCTAACTGTGAGGCGACAACGCTACCGCAGCACCACCACTGCAGTGTCAAGAAAACAGTAACCAAACAAATACATACCCAACTTTGACTTGATTTCAGGTTATTCAAGATATGGCAGTAGTCTGAATACAGTGTCAGACATACCACCAAAGCAATAGGTGCCTTGACCTTTAAGGACAAGATTATTTCATCTTTGCTGTACAATCTAACACATATTTTAGTAATAAAAGTGCAATATATTATTGAAGCATATGCAGAAATAAACATAGAGTTAGAACCTCAATGTCACATGACAGCCTTGAAAATGAAAAAAAAAAACTTCTATAATATTATTTTCAATAAATGATCATAATTTTGTCTTAACATTTTGAGTTCATATTTTAAACATACCAGTTATGGACTACTGCTTGCAATATGACAATGAATTTGTATAACTCTTATCCAAAATGTGTCTCTGAAAATTCAAAGACACAAAAATGACATCCATAATTTCTAGTGGGCAGCAGTACACAACACATTGATAGAAGGGTCATTAAAATGGCAACCCTCACTTTTTACCAGAATTCCACATAGTTTTAAAGTTATACTCTGTGCAACATAGAGGACTGTGACAGGGTGTTCAATCATAATCAAGTTTGCAATATGTTGAAGACATGGATGCCAGGAAATTCATCATGAAAGCAGAACAAAACAAAGCTCAAGTGATGAATTTTGACATCCATGTTGAGAATAAATGGCAAATGAGCTATGATCTGAGTGACACGATCGTAAGTCGAATACATAGAAAGCTTCTTCAACAACCAGAAAAAAAGTATAGTGATAAAAAGTATTTTACTACTCTGAAAGCCATGAAACTTATTGCTATGATGTAAACAGTGGGCAGAAGAAAATTGTATCACAGAGGAATGAATAGCTTAAAAAGCTGTTAGACACTTTATTCTGCACACTCTTTTTTCTTTCTTTCTATTTTTTTTGTTTTATTTTATAGCAAACTATAACAGATTTTAAAGATGTGAAAATGTTTCAGCAATTGTCATGTGGTCATGTGGTAGTGACTGTTTTGCTGCAGACACTGAGGTAAACTGAATGAAAGGTGATTAAATAAAACATTGCTGAGTACAATTCTTACATGAGAAATGAGTTGTCATTTTCATGAATTTGGATTGTTAGCATTTTGTTCTGTGCTACTCAAAGTGTTAAAATGATAGCTAATAAAACATGAAATAAAAGAGCATTTTGTTTTATTTTTAACATTAGTAGTTCTGTCACAGCTTAACACGTTGAGTTTAAAATTTCCACATGCAATCTATGGACCACAAACAAACTATGACACTGCTTCTCCAACCTAAATGCGATTTACAGAAATTACTGTGAACCAATATAAACAAAGTGAATTTACAAAAACATTCAGCAGCTTGGTAAAAGACTCACTGAAATTATTTCATTCACAGGCAGAAATCCATGCCAGCCTCACCCCTAGGGGACTATATATTAAGTAAAATTGAGTTATATTGGCTAGGCTTGTAAGGGCCCTTAAGCTGTTGGCCTACTAACCTCCTATGAACCTATAAACCTATGAATAAAAAAATCATACCAAATAATGCATGAAGAATCTTAATATGGTTTATTTTCTTTTCTATTAATATGTGTGCGCCTGTGTCTTCAGTGATAATTTAATAAAGATACTTAAAAGAAAGTCCACGAAGTTAAAAAGTTATAATCCTGCACAACGATCAATTAGTCATAATGGAAGCCAATAAAATAGTAAAAGGATCACTCTCTTAAACATTATTTTTTCAAGAAATGCTTCTAGAACTAGAAAAAACTTATCTTTTGATATAAAGAATATATAGAAACTTCAACCACCTGAAATATGATACTGAATTTGCACAAGTTTGAAACTTTGATTAAAAGTGTGATTTATGAAAAACAACAATGAATGATGTTTACAAATGGAACTGCTTAGCAATACACAACAGTCTGACAGAATAATCCCTAAAATCATACTAAAATTGATGGAAGATTTCTTTTGTGTTAAATATACTGTAAACATACATTTATATAATGTATAAGCCACTGCATGCTACAATTAAAGTGCAAATTAATTAATTAACGTAAGCAAGTAAATAAGTAAGTAATGAAATGGAAGCCTGTTTTATAAATGCCATGAACCATACACTATGGTGTGTGCATAATATATGTAGATGACTGAATGCTCAGGGATTGTTTGGGCTAATGTCTCACAACAGTCCAAAATAAGCTGCTTTGATTTTGAATTGTTGGGTACACACAGCTACAGCCAAACAATTCACAATAAAAACAGCTGACTTTGGTTTGGTGTAAAACATTCATAAAAGAAACAATGGCCCTTTTACCCTGACATATTTCCTTCCACCGACTCAAACCCAGGGAGTTAATGAGCAGCCAAAGCACACAGCCAAAAGTAGCTATTGTAATTTCTCTGTTTAGCCATGGACCTGTGTAAAATGATAAAGCTGCAGGCTCGAAAACAATATAGTGTCCCCGGGATTATTTTTCACTGTTCTAGCTCATCCACTTACAAGATACATCATCTGTTATAAGCTTTAATTATCTGAGAGATACCTATCTATATGCGGACCATTTAATGACGAGCCACTGCTGCTCTTTTATGGTATATTTAGGTTGCTAAGGAACAATAACAGACAGGATTCCTCCCCCTATACCACCATATTCCTATATTAGGGACATAAGCTTTGTCACTGGATTACTTGCTAAAAACAAATCTGAATTGTACACATTGTACAAACAAGTCAGTTTTTATACAGCATTCTCAGACCGATGTACCTTCATGGGGGGTTCTAATTTTGTCTGATTTGTCAGAGGGTATGCCACAGCATCAAAGTAAGGAATACCCTGCCCATAATAGCCAAATGTCCAAAAAATCCTTGACTTGTATTTGAGTGCATAGCCTAGGTCAATTGCAAGCAGTCTCTGCTTTCCCTTCCTGAGGCATTCCAGGCCATGTTCAGTTATAAAACACAGATGTCTGGTTTTCCCCATACAGTGTACTTTACATGTCTGTCAAACCTACAGCTTGGATGATATCCATCACTACCTACACCTTAGGTAAATGTGCTTTATACTCCCAAGGTGAATTATTATGTTTTTTTTTTTTTGTGTGTGTGTGTGTAAAATGTATGGGGTTTACCTCACAATCCTGTACAGTTTGGGGAATGGGCATTGACATATAGGTTAATGTATATTCCTTATGGAGAAAAAGTACAGGATTTGATTCTCACCAAAGAAGATGACCCACAGGGGACCCACAGAGCATAGCTGGTGAATTGTCTTCTAGCTAAAACCCCTTCTGTGCTAGGTAGGTTAAGTTAAACATTTGAGGCTATGCTGGCTTGTTTAAGGAACATGTACACGCATGGAATTTCTGGGCACAAACTACTTTAACAGTCCCTGCCCTTGCCAGTATTTCTGCCTTAAATTTCATACACTCATTGACTTGTGCAGGTTCCAAACAAAAGTATGATTTTTGGGGCTCCCTATTTGAAAATGAGACATTCACTCTAGCCCGCTTGGCAGTCAAGCATAAATTTTGCTACTGGCTTTAGACCCAGCCCATTCAAACATCAGTAATATGTCCACCCCATGAGTTATGTGGCTCATTTACTGCATAAGTGTCTGCTTTGCACTATCTGTGCCATAAAGTAAGGTCCTGTCCTGGCTAACTCCTTAGCCTTCAAGCAGGGCCTGGAATTCCTCCTGTAGGGCATAAATGGGGCAGTGCTGCTCTTCAATATTCCTTCATCAATGTATAGAGTTTCAGAAACCATTATGCAATAAACACATTTGAAACAACAAGAAAAGAATGGAATCATACCTCTCAGCTGTCCAGATTTTCACAGGATGGCCAGATTTTTTCCCTCATGTGTTTAGTCTTTTCCTCATAAAATATGTGGTTGTCTGGCAAATTATTGAGGACTGAAGTCACTAAATGGTAATTAGCAATGACAGATATTTGAGTTTCAGACTTCATATCTTTTAGAAAATACACAATAATGCAAAACCTATTATTAGGGCAATATTTAACATGTGGTCCTATTTTTTGGACCTCAGTCCCCCATTTTTTCTTGCTTTTTCCAAATCTCTTGCACTGAGAAGTTAAGAGGTATGAGTGGAGTTCAATCTGTGTTTACTGATGCAATAGACGATGTGATAGAGATACATTTCATTCTTTTTCATAAAGGAATATGTAATTTTTAGATCTCAGCTAGTTTTTGCTGAGTAGCTTATGTTCTGTTAACTGCTCCTCTGAAAAGCTCATTTAGTTTCTTGCTGATCATCAACATTTTCACATCGTTCTATAGCTGTCTCCATGATGATTTCTTTGCATATTCACAAACCATAATGCAGTACTGCTTATTTAGAAATACCTCAATCAGTGGACTCGAATGCAAAAAGAAATAAAAGTTTATATCTCAGCTCGGTCTTAAGACATCTGATTCAGATTATAAAGGAACATGCTTCCCGTCAGTAAAAAATGACAGAAAAAAAACAGTGTCCTTGTGAAACTCTTCAAAGTAGTAATGCAGTCAGTTCTTTAAAGCAGCCAGAGCAGATTATCTGGCTATAAACTTCAGGACACAGCAACAAAGTGGGTCTTTATCAGATCATCGAAACGGCACATTATCGAATGCTGTAACGACAAACTTCAAAACCCGAACCCTAACAATATTGAAACCTCAAAACAGCAAATTTTTTTCCGAGGGAAAAAATTTGCTGTTCCGAGTAACACACACACACCATAAGCACACTAAAAATCAGCAATCCACACACATACATTTAAAAGTTACATCTAACATTACACTACACTGCACATACACTACTATCTATCCACTTACCTTAACCCAGACCCTAACCCTAAGGTCCGTCACTATCGCACACTCACCTCACCCGAGCCCTAACTCACTTAACCCACCCCTAACCCCAAATTCTTACTATCGCACACTCACCTCACCTGCGCCCTAACCATAACTCACTTAACCTGCCCCTAACCCCAAATTCTGTCACAATCGCACACTTACCTGACCCGCGCCCTAACCCTAACTCACCCAACCAGCACCCTAACCTGAACGTCCGCACAGTCACACACTTACCTTAACCCAACCCGTAACTTTCCACTGCATCGCTGAAAACAGCGAAGCCACAACAACGGCCAACCAAATTCTTTCCCTAGGAATGAATTTGGTTTTGTGCAGCTTCACTGTTTCCAGCGTTCACAATATTGGGTTCGATATTAGATCATTCAAAATTCTGCCATTTCAATGATCTAATATAGACCCCAACAAAGTCACTAGCAGCTGGTTGTTATGCAAACTCTGATGGTCTTGAAAGGTAGAAACAGAATACAACAGGCTTTACGCTGCTCCAACCAAGCAGTTCATAATAATAGCAGCCCAGTTTCCTTAGTTCTGTATAAAAAGTTCATAAATGCAAAGGCCTTATCATAACCTGATGCTCAGTTTTGAACAATAGTCAAAGTGAACTGTTTTTTTTTGCTGGCAGACAACAGTCAAACCAAATACAGCCTTTATTTGTAGACTTTCATTCTCAGTGCCTGTTTAACACAAATCATTCCTCTCACTTCTGGATAACAATTTTGAAGATTTACAGGACATACAGTAGACCTGTAAGTAGAAGCAATATCCCCATCTTTCTCCCTCCTCAAAAATATTTTTCCAGTCCCTCATTTACTCTGGAGTCCCACAGGGTTCCATACTAGCACCTCTTCTGTTCTCAGTCTTTAACAGCAAATGTGCACTAGACCCTTCCCATTTACCACTACTTCTTTTTGCAGGCGATATGGTCACCTATAGGTCTGAACCCCCCACATCCTACAATGAAAACTGAAATTTTTAAAAGGACCTTCTTCAGCTACAGCACTGGATGAACTCCTGTTCAGTGCCAAAGAAAAAAAAAAAAAGTCCATGTTATTCTGCATATGTAAACGAATATCCACCCCCTGCAATCTTTTTAAATCCTTGATTATGATAACAACCCCATATGAAGCAACACCTCCTTTAGATATTTGGAGGATCTGGCTTGACTCATCACTAATCCTCAATGAGCATATAGAAATGATGAGTGCCAAGATCAACAGTCAATTCCTCTGGGCCAACTAATTACCTCAGTTCCTCTCAGATCCAGTAAGGGCTGCTATAGAAAAAGGCACCATCCTTGCTCAACTTGAATATGGTGTCTCCTTGTTTACAAATGCCTTTGTGAAAAACACTGCCATACTTTACACTCTCTCCAATAAAATATGTCAATTCATATATATCTAACTCACCGTGGCCCCTCCTGGCAACCCCTTTCTCTCAGACTGCACTTTACTACACATTGCTGCCCTATACTGGCCACAAAACTATGGCAGTCACTTCCTCCTGATTTAACTAATCATACAAAGTACGCCGTGTTCAGGCCACAATACAAAGATGCTTACTAAAACAATTTGGATACAACTGCCTATCAAAAGGACATATTGCCTAAACAGATATCTCCACTTGAGCAATACCTTTGCCTCCTACATACCTGATCCACCAAATTCATTCATCCGAAACTGTAATAGTGCTTAACACATCATCACTGTTCATAACCCACTATACATTGTACAGACCTTTCTTTTCCGCTGCTCATAACCCACTCAACACGATACAGACTATTCTTTTATCTTACTGGTCTCTAGTGACTTTCCTAACCTAGCTTCTATTGCCCACATCTCAGCCACGTCTACTCTTCCTACTATTACTGGTTTCTTCCTTCCTAGTCCACTTAATGTAACTTACATATATCCGATTTGTTAGATCTTCTTTGTAGGCATTGTTTGTCAGACTGTCTATGCTAAATAAATGTTATTTGTATGATGTATGTTGTTTTATTGCAATATGATGTAACCTGAGCTGAGACTGTAATTGTTCATCGTTTAATCAATGTTCTACCCTGGTAAACAAATGTAAATACATTTACATAAATAAGTAAGCAATAGATGAAACTCACATTCATATCGTTATTTCTCAGTAGCACTAATTTCAAGTACCTGCGCATACTCTATGTAGGGGTACTGGAAGGGGAATTTGTCCTCTTTTATGACAAGGCAGACCAGTCGTACTGAAAAAGCCCAGGGCTTGCATATCTGATGTCTTCAACAGACCTTGTATCCTTTCATAATAGTGTGAAATCCCTAAACGTGACATAGATATGTACCATGCATAAAAGTAAATGCATCATGTTTATAAATGTAATTAACTGCTAGCGACTGTTGATTACAACTGTCAGGAAGAAAAGTTAGTCCACTTAGTGCTTAAAGACAATGAAATTCTGTAATAGATTAACATATAAACTTCATATCCAAAGACTGTGCTAATTATGCAATTCTTCTGCACTTAATGTTGTTGTTGTGTTTTTCAGCTTTTCCTGTTTAGGGGTCGCCACAGCGGAACTCCAGTCCGCTAATGATTGGAAGTTGATTTTTACGTACCGAGTTGCCAGCCCTGACACACAACCTTCAATGAAGGAACGCCCATTCACGCATGTCTCCATGCAGAAGACGCTCTAGCTGAGAGTCGAACTGGACAGGGTCTTACTGTGAGGCGACAACGCTACCGCAGCAGCACCACCACAGATAGTGATATTTCTAATGCTGAATATCAAAATCACTTAAAAAAGTTGTGACAAGAGTTAGATGGAAATAGACTAAATATGTCGTATTATGCACAACTAACTTGAAAATGCATTTAGTTCATATGATGTTGGATGTAACTAAAAAATTTGAACAATTCTAAGTTCTGATACCAACACACTGACGCAAATACATTTCTGCTATATTTTGCAAATTATTTTATCTACTTATCTGGTAACATTTTTGTAAAAGTATAGATCAAGCTATAAGTGAACATACATACATACACATAAGAGCGCACGCACATGTGCACACACAAATTTGATGTAACATCTAATCACCAATCCCCCTCTGTGATACATAAAATAATGACCACTTATGCTTCTTCAAAATAATCATAGCAGCTGGCTACATGAATAGCAATCTTTTATTGTGCTGCAGAGAGACTTTGATACTGAAGGCATCAAGTGCCCTTCATCTTACTCGGTTTTCTGCTATCAATAAAGCAACATGACAATTGTATGCCTTTTATTTACTTAATAAATTGACCTGAATGACACTTGAGTGAATGCTAGAGATTGAAAGATTACATTCTCCTGTGTGCAGAAACAAAATCTGTCTCTGTCACAATCTATGCTGCATCAGTAAAGACAAATTGAATTCCAGTGTTTTCTACTTGTTTCAAATCAGCAGAGCATATAGCAGCTTCTGAAATTGAACACGTTTCTGTATAATGACACATTTTATTCTGCATTAAGATAAGACTTGCTCAAGTTTAAATTTGATGTCATTACTTGTTTATGTTGTACTATGGCTGATGTTTCTCATCACTAAATGATTAAATGTTGGAGTATTTCATCTCACATGGCTCAATTCTGGCATCATTTAAAATTACAATACACTATGAGTAATGTTATGTTGCATATTTTGATAATAATGTATTATGAAGCCATTTTTCCACACGCATTTCAATTTTTAGCCTAACAGATTAATAAAACCATTGCTAATATATACTCAGTCATCTGACAGGCAGTAGGAGAAAGGATTTACTGTGCTCAGCTAGGGGGACCAGGGGCAAAGTATCATTTTAAAATGGCAGGAAGGGATTCTAGGCACGTCAATTCAAAACTCACTTCCGCCCATGGTGCTATATAAGAATATCACTTTTCCAAGTCTGGCATAAACTACAGTGTGCACATTAAAATAGGCACACTGTGTACTCTGCCTTTATTTCCACATTTAAGTTTGGAGAAATACACTTAGAAAACTCTCCTACAGGAATTAATAGCAAAATATCACTTCAATAAAATAGGATGAATTCCAGTATTCACTTTCACCCGGGATCATGTCTGTGAATTGCCTGTGTGACTCTGAGGAAGTACCTTAACTAGACACCGCTCCAAGTTGAGTCTGAAAATGGTCCATGGAGATCAGTGCTCTACCCTGGAAAACAAATGCAAATAAATAAATAAATATTAGATTCCAGGTCTGGCCTAAACTAAACTGTACAGATTAAAACAGACACACTGAGAACTCTACCTTCACTGCCAGACTTAGCTTTGCAAAATGGCATTCGCGGATCCAACTTATGGAATTTGTCAGTAGAATTGGAATTCCTGTCTCACCACAACCCATTCATCAGATTACTGGATAGGCTGCATGCCCTTGTTAACTGCTATACTATATTTTCTATTATCCTTCTAGAACTGCATTGTTTCAATCTTAAGCATACGTCAGTCACATCCCTGTTTTAATTCAGCATCTTTCATAGAAAAAGTCTCTTGTTCATCTTTTACCATCCCTCTAATAATCCTTCCAATATCATCCCTGTGTCACCCCATACTATCTATCACAGTGTCACCCTTATCTCTGTTCTGTCATTTATGAGCAGTGCTGCATTCTTAGATCTTCCTTCATTGCAGATAATGTTAATTTGCTTTAGTCTCTGTACTTCTGTCTTCGTATATAGACTCTGCAATATTTTTAAAGCTTCGTTTCTTTTAAGGTCTGTGTATAACATGCTAAGACACACCCAATTAATATATCTTAGGTATGCTCTTATGAGCTATTTGCAAAGTAGGAAAATATACTTACCATTTCCTGTTGTGATGCCTCTCTTTCTCTTTCTTTATACTTTCTAAATTGTCTCCTGGTTTTATACTAGTGTTCTAATTCTGACAGCATTCTTTTAAATCATGCAAAATGACTTTATCAGGGTGCCCATCTATTTTGGCAACTATTAGTATCATATTGAATAAATGCAGTTTTCCATTTGTTTTTTTTTTTTTGTTTTGTTTTGTTTTTTTGTGGCTCAGATGCACTAGCTCTTATTTCTTTCTATTGAACCTAACCCTCTCCACATCTAACTACACAAATTCATCTTACAACCTATCAAGTTTGATTTCTTTCATTGATCCTGTTGTAGACTGCTCTGTAATCTACATGAACATGCACTTTTCCATCCATTTACTATGCAGTGCCACTGAAAGTGAAAAGGATTGGACTCAGAATTGAACCCTGAAAATCAATCTCTTCTAAGGGACTGTGAGAAGTGTCAAGTTATTATCTAATTAAGATTTATTTTCAGCTCTTCTGTTATTTAGTGCTCAGAAAACATAACTTCCTGTTATGAATCCATGCCTCTTGGATTCTTACCATGTATTTAAAGTAATATTTGACAATTTCCTCTATAGTTATCCGTATTTTGAAATTAAACCAATTGATTTTTTTCTGAAATTAAATGATCTTACCTTTTTTTCTGGTTATGTCTTGCTTCCATATTTGAGAGGAAGAAGCATAAATCCCACTGCTTTATACTTAAGTAATCCCTCCATAAGCTAGTGTTAGCTAGCCACAGAGGACAGAGGTTCTGTTGGTTCTTATTTCTCTCAGAATTCTTTGAGCCCCATTGGTAAGCCAATGGTCAGTTTAAAAAAAATGTTTAAAGTCCATTCTAGTGTGAGCATGTAGCCACCAATGACCACCATTCATGAATGTAAAGAAAAATCTAGATCATTAATCTTTGCATCTGGTTTTCATGGTCAGTCAACTGTATCGTTACGTGGATGCAAGTCCAAATAGTTCTCTTCTGTTTCATTTGATTCTGCAGAGTGTGGTCCCTGTTTATACAGTATCTGTTTAAAGTTCCATTCTAGTTCACACTTTGAACACCAGGCTCATAAATTTCAGAAAAATTGTCTGACATAATAGTATGAGTTGCTCTAAAAACATAAAATGTAGGCTTCTGTGCACTTAACACAGTAGCAAAGATAGCACCTAGTAACATGAGCCTGTTTGGGTACTTGGGATAATAAATATATGACTTCTTTGAAAATAAATGAATCTGTTACAACTATGCTCAATGGATGACCTGTTTTGTTGTTACATTATGTATATGTATTGTTATTATAGTTCCAGCTGCACACTTTACGTTTTTTTTAGCAGCACTTGTTTTCTAATGTTGATTTTCTTAGCCAGTGCATTTTATCTCTAGCAATTTCCTTCTGTGTTCTTTGCATTTCTCTTTACAGTTTGTTCCTCATATTCTGTCAAGCATCTGTTTTCTCAAATGGTTAAGTACAATAACCTTGTCAATTTTGTGCATTATCCTTTTGACACACATCACTTCCATGGAATGAATAGTATGACTGGATTTAATTTTTTGAGCAATGATTCTGGTAAAACTCTTATTGTCATTTCTTTTAGTAAGTGCATTTCAAAGACAATGCCAGCAGAGCTTCTCTTTTTCTTTTGTCATTGATAATTACACTATCATCCAAATAATATGTGGTCCTTCTTCTAGCAAATTTACTGTTTTTTCTAGTAAATATACACTATGCAACACATCTGCAACACATAATCCACAGTGTAAACTGTATTTCATTTTCAGCTCATATATCTTTAGGACAGAACTATTGTAGTCGACCCTGAATATTTATAACTGGATTATTTGGGGTTAAAATTTGAGGTTAGGTCAAATTTTATTTAGCCTTCTGCACCAAAGGCAGGTCTGCTACCTGCTGCACCACTAACACTGCTAAAATGTTAGCTAATCTAGCAGCACAGAGTGAAAAGGTACAATTTTTTCCCGATATCTTCAGCTAAGTCTTCAGGCAGGAGCCACATGGGCTCTACAAGTGCTCACGTTACACAGCAAACAATGTACAATGTGTAAACATGCACTGAAGTGCCTTTGTCATTGTATATCTTTCTGATTGTGAAAGCAGTTGGTCTAGAGGTGTGAAATGCAAACATTATAGAAATCAGCAGAAAATTAATTCAAGCTTTTAAACTTTACTCCTCAGCAGAAATGCAGAAAGTAATCTGAATCTGCCATTTGTAATAGCAAAATATGACAACCTTCCAAAATTATGTGCTGTTTCAACAAGTAAAATTAATATTGTTTTGAGTCCCAAATAATACCATGTACCTGCTCATTGCAGGAACGTAAGAGTAAAACAGATATTACACATACAAAAAAAAAAACATACCAATGCTGATTATTTCTATACACCTGATAATCTAATATATAACAGTTTCTAAATGTTAACAGTGTACTTAAGTCAATACATTAGCTCTACGGGTTGCCTGTACAACACTTAAGTTGTTGATATAAGCAGCCATTTTGCATTTAAGTTTTAAGAATAAGACAACATTTCTAGAATAAAACAAAGTAGAATAACATTTCTCATTCATCTCAATCTGCTACTATGTCTGCCTTCTCTAGCCCACCATACCGCCTCATACCATTCCCACGATATCTCTAACAACCCCTCTCCAACTCTGCCTATTAAGCAGAACTTTACCACTATAACACCATTATTCACATCTCGCCACAGCTTTTTAATATCTCCACAACACTTCTTTTCTCTTTTAGATATTTTCACACACATATCCTTGTCTGTAACCTATACAACCATTATAGACTTTTTTCCAAGCTAAAATTTCTTACCCTCCATTCTCTTACCCAAATTAAACTCCAATCTGTCATCCATCCTAATTCAGGCCCCACACTTTCTACACCCTCTCACACATTGCACCCTGTAAATCTTATCACCACTGTCTCCTCTCCTTCACATCCAGATCTAAAAAGATGCAACTTTGATCTTTTCGTAAAGAATTTCAGCCTTAGAAACCTTTTCAACAAAGTTCATGAATTGCATGCTACCACTGTCCTGTATTCCACAAATATTGCTATGATTATTGAAACCTGGCTTAAACCCCTTCTAAAAAATGAGGAAACACTCCCTAATCGGTATAGCATATTCAGAGTGGATAGGTTAACCAAACGCAGCAATGGTATTACATAACGCTTAAAGACAAGCTTAAACTAGTGCAACTAAACTACACCCTACCAGCTCTCCTCAACTCTGAAATATTAAATACACATCTACACATTAACGACCACAAGTCCATTATCATTAGAGCCATTTACCTCCCACCTACTAATAACCTCTCCTACATTGAAAACATACTAGGATGGGCTTTCTCCAGCTTCAGCCATGAAACTATAATACTTGGAGACTTTAACCTGGACTGACTTACTTCTTCCTCCAAAACACCCACCAACTTCATAAATTTATATAACTTCCATCAAAACATTAACCATCCCACAGGCATTGATAAGCATACCAATAAGCAATTTATCCCTGACTGGATTCTGACAAATAAATCTAATCCCCCAGATTCACTAATCTGCTGTGCAGGACTAAACTAGTCCTGCATGTAAGTGGCAGTTTAAGAGGAGGACAGCAGCGCGCCATGCATAATAATGAAGGCATGCCACCGGAACTCCAAATCCTAGACTGAGCGTGGACGAGTGCAGGGGGCATGTCTGAGAGCAGAGCTCTCAGAATAAACATGCTCCTGCAAAGTAGTACAGAGGAAAGTGTAAATAAATGAGTGAAACCGCTCATAGGTGTCGGCATATCTCTACCAACAGTCCCCATGTGTTCAACAGCAACAGTACATTGAAATAAAACAAAGAAACCCTTGAATTAATATTTTTAAAACCCCGAGTACAGCTAACCATAGGTGCGTGGGTTTGGCCATCGCCTAGCTATGGTTGAAGCAGCTAAACAGACTGAAGAGGGTAACAAGGAATATATATGCAAATGAAGCAGCACAGCAATAGTGGAGTGGTTGGAGCATCCGCCTAATAAACAGGCATTCCCACTTCGAGTCCCACTGTAGCACAAATCATTTTCCACAGGAAATCTGTATATGAACATAATTTTACAGCATTTTGCCGTATAACCTACATAATAACAATTAAATGTGAACTGGAGTACTGCATGAAATGCACATGTGAAGTGTCAGTGTCATAATGAATAAGGCACAAGTAAGAGGGTCTAAGCACAAATAAGCAGTGGTAAGCGTGTCCAAGTGCGTTTGCATGGGGGTAAGCACTGCCCATACAGAGTAAGCAAAGTAGAAGCTAACTGAGTGTAAGAAACTGTAACCGGAGATTAACAGTGCTTACCATCATGCAAACCAGCTTACAACTGCTTTAAAGTAACTTAATCACTCTGGATCCAACGGCCCATGTTCTGCCCAGCAACAAAATAAACTACCTCTGCAAGGCTCAAACCCAGGACTCTATACACTATAGTCACAGTAGTTAACCACTAAGCCATCATAGCAATAGATAAGTGAGATTAAGGCCATAAATCCCATACATCCACATGGTTTTAGATATATATACAGCAATATGTGTGTATGTATATATATATATATATATATATATATATATATATATATATATATATGTAGAAATATACATGTATATACGTGTATATATATATATATATATATATATATATATATATGTGAGTGCGTAGATATACACAGATATATAGCTATGACAGCAAACCACACAAAAATGACATATGCTCACAGGCTATGCCAATGGAAGTGAGGGGCCCAAGCAAGAATCATGTAACATGTAGCATGACCTTCCTCCCCCCCCCAGCCGGACAGAGGAAACATCCACACAAATCCACAAACAATGTAAATAGTCCACTGCTCCCCAGACCACAGGCAGGATACAACTGAGGGGTACACAGTGGACCTGTGAAATCTAATCTTGGAACATGGACAGGAGCGTCACTTGCAGGACGCCCCAAAAATTGACATATTATGGGAGGAAGCTGGTGCAACGACCTTTTTGTCCGGGGTATGTACATACCCGGAATACAAGGGTGGGAAAGCCTGATGACTCATGGGTCGAGACAATGTACGACATGGGTCCCGTGAAGTGGAGAGTGGGCAGTGTGTAGAGGTGTGGTTAGACCCCACCTGCACCCCACAGTAAGGATGAGTGCTGTAGAGGAGGGGCAGGTGGGGGAACTATGGGTATGCAATTATGGGCCTAGGCGTGCAGGTGTTGTCTGGTGCAGTTGTATTCAGACCGCCCCAGGAATGTAAGTAATATTGTGAATTGGGCAGAGCTCATGCCTATACCTCTAAACCTCTAAGAGCAAAACCACTGAACAGAACCAAAACCATTGGGGGGACAAATAGGGACAGAAAGCACATATTCCACTTACAGCCTTAGAAAGTTGATAGAATAACAGGTTATGCATTAGCACGACTTGTCTGAAGGATGTGAAGTTTTAAACCCAATTACGTGTCTGTATTTAATGGCATCAGTTCCCAGGTATTTGCCAGACAGGTGCAGATTGTAAAAGGAACACATCAATATTATGAAGCAAACTTTGGACAGGCCAGAGATTCTGTACAGTCTACAGGCATGCTTATGCCTAATGGGCAGCCATTCCCAATATGGGTCCCACCGCAGTACAGCCCAGTTTACATGGCAAAGTACAGTATAACCATATATGTTGTTGCATAACCCACTACACAACACCTATGAACACATGGTCGCAAAACCCCACTGTAGGCATGTAAGCTGATGTAATAGGCATCACAAGTTATTATTGTAGTCCTCACCCTCACCCAGGGGTGTGATTGTCCAACGCATACACCAAATGCAGTCTATATGCACAGATGTTGTCATAGACAACATGGCTAGCTGTGGACCTTCCCTACAGCCATTCTGCACATCCCTGTCTAATCTCCCTACTAATACCCCCCTTTGTGCCCCATGCACACCAAGTACCTATCAGCCCCTGTACCATTTCTATTAATGTCTATCAGTACACATAGGTGACACCCACATCCCCCACTATATTGTCAGTATCTGGAACCCCAACCCACATGTAGTATCACAGCTGTCCCACAGGACACATGTAACAAACACATGAAGGAACACCACAAGCACACATGGAGCAGCACAGGCTCACCACCTTGCGAACCCCCCCCAACTCACTCTCTATACAACTACATCAACTAGTGATACTGACACCTCTTGTCCTGCCTCGCATACAAATACCAACATCCGACATACCTTCCCTATTGCTCCCCATCCAATTATACCTATGGGCTACTATACAGTTACAATGTCACCCCCACTACCTACCTGCCCACTCCTTAGCTATTCACCAAACAGGTATGGAATAACTACACTTACCCCGAATACCTGCATGTAACCTATCCAGACCTGTGAAAGAGCATTCCAACCTCACCTTAAACTGACCTTTGTCAACAGTCATACCTGACATGTAAACCTGACCTAAGCATGGATAATACTGACAGTTTAATGTAAACTAAGCATGATTAATGGGGGACGTATCTATGTTATGTCTGTTACCCTCTATGAATGTGAACACCCCAGTATTAATTGGGATACGTAGCTGGGGTCAATGTGGAGCTCTACATCCCAGGCCACCACTGACAATGGACAAGCATACAGTCCGAGTGTCCTGGTTGACAGATGTGAACAAAATGCACGACGTTATACGTGTGTATGCAGGAGCAAGCGGGTGTAAGCCTGTTTGGCCGCCGGTATGCACGTACCACACTGATGAAGCAATGTAGAGGCTGAGTGCAAGACACCACAACCAGAGGTCAGTAATGCTGTGCTTCATGCAAACAAGCGCATACCCACCTACAAATGTTCTGCAGTGCCTTAGTCACTCTGTAGCCAACAGCTGTTGTTGTGGCCATTGACAAAATAATCTGCACTGCCAGGTTGTAAACCCCAAACCCTGCATACTATAGTTGACGTGAGTTCCACTAAGCCATAGCGGATACACATTCAGCTGCTGTGATCACAAACACATCATCCAGCACAGGCATCCAACAGTATAGGAAATGTATATAATTGTGTAGATTAATACCAGAACATGTGTCCATTGCTCAACCACAGTATTATGAGCAGTCTATGTGCAGCACAGAACAATGCGTGTCCAATCATACTGTGAGAACAGTAGCCCTGCATAATACTGAAGGGAATAATGATATATGGTGCACACCGTGGGGGTGTGTGAGCATGCTTTATGCACAGTATGTCACACCTGGGGCGTTGGTTCCATGGAACTGGGAGATGAGGCTGGCCAGGTATGTGAGCAAACCGCTGCTACACAATACCCTGACAGGATGCTACCAGTGGGAGAAACATTGTAGACCAGCTAGGTCTACTCTTGACACAACAACAGGTCTGTCCCTGGCAGGATGAACCAACAGTGGTGGGTCACATCAATGTCACCACTGGAGGATGATCAAGGGAAGGCTGGTATGTACGTGGACTAAATGGATGAAGAGCCTGCAGATGCTAGGGTGAGGACAGTATACTGGCGGTGTACCAAGACGTGCAGAGAGGGAAATATTTGGAGGTGTGGTATGGCAGGGCTAGCAACTGGGGAATGGATGGATGCTGTGTACATGGAGCTCGGGGGCTGGGAGAAGGGAACATGGGTATGTCATTATAGTAAACATATGCAAACAAAGCAAAACAGCACTAGTGTAGTGGCCAGAGCATCCGCCTAACACGCACGCTTCCCAGGTTAAGTCCCACTGCAGCACATTCTATATTCCATGTGATATCCATATGTTAACTTCATTGTGCTGTATAACCTACTAAGTAACATTTATATTTGCACAGGAGGACTGCCTTGAATGCACATGTGAAGTGTCATAATGACTAAGGCACTAGTAAGCATGTGTAAACGCATAACAGCAGTAGTACACATGGATAAGCAGTTTTAAGTGTGAGTACGTGTATTCGAGCAGGGGTAAGCATTGCCTACATAGATTGAGCTAAGTAGATGCTAGATGAGGGTAAGGAAATGCAACCCGAGCTTAGCATTGCTTAGCTCTGCGCAAACCTGCGCTCACCCACGTACGACCGCTCAAATGTAACTTACTCAATCTGTATCAGACAGCCAATGTTCGGCCCTGAAACACAATATACAGCCTCTGGAAGGCCCACACCCGGGACACTGCACATCATACACTATGAGATTTACCATTAAACCATGACAGATGTACATAACCACTCATTCCACATACATATCCAGCACAATCAGTCAACAGCACAGGGAATGTAGTAATAACACACCACACAACCTCTTAATGCATGAATCATGGACATAGTGCGCCATAATGTGGGTACATATAGGGATAGCTGTCATATCCTGCTCTAATACACTTCAAACATTGCAAGTTATACAGTTATATGTGGTAGAACACATATATTGCTGGAGATGATACGTCTGAAACACGTACGTGTCGGCATGAATGACTGACCTCAGTCCTAAGGTCATCCATGTCAATTGCCAAGAGAATGAGGTACAGGCTACACATATAGGCTGAACAATCAATGGACATATAGACAGCTATACATCTGTAAATGTAGAGAGAAAGACAGCTATGTGGTGTATATATATATATGTGTGTGTGTGTGTGTGTGTGTGTGTGTGTGTGTGTGTGTGTGTGTGTATGTATGACTCACAAATAACCATATAACAGCAATCATACATAGATAGATTAATATGTTCAGTGTACATGTCTATATATATATATATATATATATATATATATATATATATATATATCTGCATACATACACACATATATATGGATACATATACATAGCTAGAGCTATATCAATGTCCAGTTTTATCCCTCTATACATGGGGGTGTAACATATATACATATGCAGATATACATAAACATATATATATATATATATATATATATATATATATATATATATATATATATATATACAGATAGATATGTGTATATGATTTCCACATGGGAACCGACTCCTGGCCCACTCCGTTCTACATAACAGACCATAAGCACAGTTACTGGGGGTGGGGCACAAATGAGGGACACCTGGTAATTACTGCTATGTAACCCCCCAGCCCTAACGGATATGCCATGCAATCCAGTATCCAGCACATGCAGTACTTGACAGCAGGACCCACCACAACACAGCTACAATGCTCCAACAGTTATCCACATCACCTGTACATGTCAGGCCAATATCTGTAACATGTCATGCAGATACACCACTGTACCGCAGGGAATGTACTAAGCTGAAGGGCTACACATTACAACGGTACAGATATGCACACACTACATACACATATACATAGACAAAGGGTATTAGTAGCCATACAAGTGTAGCAGTAGTGTGGATGTATGGGTGCAATATATATCCCCAGCCACAAGCCCTGAAACTGGTACCTGTGACATGTGTGGTGTGGCAACCAGCTCCACAAAGGGGATACTTACATTGCACATATACCCACTCATAATTCAAAGGACATGACACGACACACAGGTATGTATACACAGACAACCTTTATTTGTGTACCATACAATAATGTATGCCATTACTGACAGCACATGGATGTTGATGTATATAACCAGTGATGGATGCAAGGCCCACACAAAACAGTCGATGCAGACAGTGCGGATATATAAAATAATATGGTGTCCATGCTAAGCCCTTCCATTTGTACAACAGTTGACAAAAGATTTGCCTGCACAATACGTAACAGTCAACAATATCAGATGTAGTTCAGCAGCCTCCAATTACACCCTGTAGTCAAGCCCTAGGGAGACATTCATTACTTGTGGTAATGTCAATGTATGTGTCACATGTATGGTCCCTGGCCAACAAATGTTGTGGGTGCCCATGCTATGACTGGGATGATAGTAGGGATGCTAGCAGTAGTTAATGATAGGCCATTACCTAACAACCCCTACCCATATCACAGCAGGACAAAGGCTGACATATATGTGGAGGACAAAGGCAGGAATGCAGGGCCATACCCGCAATATTGCAGTTACACACCCAGGTACATGCTGGTGTTACAGGATGTGCTGCAACATACCTTAATGCAGGAATACGACATCAGGTAGAAAAATGGATATAGCCATGTACTGCTAGCATGTAACACACACACTGCCAGTGTAATATCCGACACAGGACCTGTGTGGTGGACAGACAACACATGATAGGCACACCTCTATTCAGCTAGAGGATAGGCCCACAGTAGTGAGCTATGCAGACAGACTGCAGTCCAAGGTAAACTAGTTTGTACACACACACACACACACACACACACACACACACACACACACACACACACACACACACACACAAACACACACATGCGAGCGCACACCCTGTAACACCAGTACTATGCAAATCATTACACCACTCTACTCAAAATCTGTCTGTATGTCCCGATCCTCCTACATATATGTGGCTGCCCTGAGTGTGCAGATTGTCCTGTAAGAGGTATTTCTACCTGCTGTCTGTAACATTGATGCCCACACACAGGAAGGATGCCCATCACACTGGAAATGTACAGGGAATATTCCCACATGATGTAGGGATTCATAGTTTGTAGTTGCCATGACAGTGGTAATTTGAAGTACTACACATGTGTACTCAGATATATATATGGCTATTTGGATAAGTACATGTCCATATCGTCCCACCATATGTCCTGGCCATGGAGTATAGCCCTACCCCAGCCCCTATAGTCCCAATGTAGAAGTGACTGTAGGGGATGTCCACATCAGCAAATCTGAGGTACAGCTGCATCAGTTGCCATATACCATACATTTCGGCCACAAAACTCAGACTGAAATACAAATGGTGGGGGAGTATCCATATTCATCAAGGATACTCACATCTCCAGGTTAGTTGCACAACATGATGCTTCAGAGATCATCCACGTGCAACTAACAATGAGCAAAACTGCTATTCAAATTATAGCTTGGTACAGATCACCCATCATGTCCCAGGACCCCCACTCTGCATTCCTGGAAACACTGGGAAACATAAAGGTCCTACCAAACACCCTGATATTGGGTGATTTCAATTACCCAAACATTAACTAGGAGAACTACTCAAGTACAAATTCCCTTGCCCAACATTTCCTAAAATTTATAAACTCAAATGCCCTGGATCAACCGGTCAACACCCCCACCACAGGTGACAACATATTGGACCTGGTCATCACCAACATGGGCGACCGGTGTTCCACATCAGAGGTCAACCCCTCACTGGTTAGATCTGACCATAAACTAATCACTCTGGATATCCACATTCCGCCACCACCACCGGTCAGAGAAACCACCATGAAAAACTTTTCTAAAGCAAACATCACGTTACTTAAGACCGAGGTGGGAAGTTTCAAATCCCCCATGCTAAAGGATAACGCTGTCCAAGCTGCAAAATCCTTTACTAATGCACTCTACGAGCACCTACAAGAATGCATGGATTATGCTATCCCAAACGAAACCAAGACTCACTCCTCCAAGAAAAGGAAACCAGTCTGGTGGACCCCTGCCATAAACAAGCTATACAATAGAAGGAGGAAACTAGTACAGAAAAGAGTAAAATTCCAAGAAGGGAAGACATCCCTGATCAGTATCAGCAAGAAACTATGTTCCCTCATAAAATCATCCAAGGCTAGCTTCAAAAGAAAAATTGCCATGGACACCAAAGATAACCACAAGGCATTCTTTAGCTATGTCAAGAATCTAAGTGGCAATTCTCAGATCTGCTCCAAGTTAGTGCAGAATGGCACAAAATACACTGAACCGACCGATATAGCCAACATCCTGGCAGACAGGTTCAGTGCAAACTTCACTCCCCTCTCACCCCCAAAAGGGCCCATAACTATACAAAAAGAATGTGGTGCCCCTGAAATCACAGACACTTAGGTTAAAATAGCCATCTCTAAAGCCAAAAACACAGCATCAATGGGACCGGACGGTGTCCTAGGCTGCGTCCTACATGAGCTCAAAGATGAACTAACCCCTCACCTAAGCACAGTGTTTAAACTCAGCCCTCACCTAAGCACAGTGTTTAAACTCAGCATCTCCACAGGCTACATGGCCACAGAGTGACGCACAGCAATGGTTATTCCACTCCACAAAGGTGGAGCCACAATGGACCCTGGGAACTATCACCCTATAAGACTGACTAGCTTGGTCTGCCAAGCTATGGAGTGCATCATCATGGATCTCATTAACAGAGACATTGGAAACCTCCAAATACTAGACCTTACCCAGTTCGGCTTTGTTAAGGGCAGATCATGCCTACTAAACCTGGTGGACTTCTTTGAGACAGTTGCCAAGGCTATAGACGAGGGAAAGGTGGTCCACACAGCCTACCTAGACCTTGCAAAAGCCTTCTACGCCATTCCCCACTAATGTATTATAGACATGCACACCAGCCTGAACATAAACCCCTACGTCACAAGATGGGTTGCCAACTGGCTCATGGACAGAACCCACATGGTAAGAGTTGCGGGAGGTAGGTCTGACTCTAAACCGGTTACAAGTGGCATTCCCCAGGGCTCAGTCCTAGGACCCCTCCTGTTTGGCATATACTTCTCAGAGGTACAGGCAAGCACAGGAGGACTATGGCTGACCAACTTTGCAGATGACTGCAAACTAGGGGCTATAATTGACTCTCCGGCTGACACAGACATCTTCCAAAAGGGTCTCACTGAGACAGATACCTGGTGTCAAAACCACAGCCTCAAGCTAAATGCCAAAAAGTGCACAGTCATCCCCTTTGGAAAAAACAAAGTACCCACAAACTACCACATAGGTGGTAGCCCCTTAAATATGGAAGACGTAATAAGGGATCTGGGGACCCAAGTAGATAGTAACCTCTCCTTTGATAATCACATTGCCAAAGTGATTAGAAGATCCTTCTATGTGGCCCACCTAATCACAAAAGGGTTTGCATCCAGTTCGAAAAAGGTCATTGGGCCCCTCTATGCATCACTAATCAGACCAGTCATAGAGTACAATGCCCCATTTGTGATGTACCTTACAAGACACCTGCAACAACTGGAAAGACCACAGAAGTACCTCACCAAGAGGATCACTGGCCTCAAACAGATGCCCTATGCAACTCGACTGAAGAAACTCCAGCTGTACTCGGTTGCATACCGCCTACTCAGAGGTGATCTCTGCCTGACATACAAGGCCATGTCCAACCCAGAATTGTTGGACATACATGATCCAGGGATCTAAACTTCACCACAACAATAAACAGTACATGCTGAAGGTCTAGATTCCTGCCCCAGAGACTTCCCATGCTCTGGAACAAGATTCCAATCTACATTAGGCAGAGCTCCTCGCTAACCCTCTTCAAGAGAAACCTTGATGAGTGGATGGGAAACAAAGTTTACCCCAGGGATCACTTCAATGGCTCTGCTGGACACAGGCAGAGGGAACTAATCTAAGGGAGCGGCGAAAGCTAAAATATTCTGGCTAGGCTTATAAATGCCTTTGGGCAGATAGCCTAGTACCTACCTATGAACCTATATGTGTGAATTGTTATAGCTTCCAGGCAGCCAGCACACACATTCAGTATAATGCCCTGGACATCACAGATGACCTGGCAGTTGATGGAGGGGATGCCCCTGTGGTTGATGTAGGCCCTACCCTGTTCACCAGGTAGTGCTTTGATGCATAAGTGTGTGCAGTCTATAGCACCCTTAGCTATTTGGTGGAAGAGATGCATATTGGGGGTCAACACCTCATGTGGGTTGAGGAAATATACCTGCTCACTGGCATGTGCTGACATGACATCCAGGAACTGTTGGAATGCTCTGGATGCTGATGCCTGTGAGATACCCATGTTATCCCCAGTTGTAGTTTGGGAGGTACCTGTGGCTAGTATACCTAGGCCTACACATACGTTGGTATCCACTGGGATAGGTTTCCCTCAGCCAGTGTGGTGTGTCAGGTGTGGCCTACACAGCTCAACAATTTGATGTAGGAGATCTCTGTCCACCCTATAGTGCTCCACTATCTCTAGCTCATGTAGCCCCTGGTAGGTTACCATGGGTCTGTACACTCTTCTCGGTCTCCTCACTGTGGGTTGTTCAGCAGCATTGACATCCTCACCTCCCTCAGCCTCTTGCACTTGTTGTTCTATGTTGCCTGCCGCAGCCCTTCTCATTTTGTAGGTTTGGTTTTAAAAGTTCCCCGCTTGTATACACCGGTGGTGTAAAGTGTGGAAAAACCAGGGGGTAGGTGTTTGCTTGGTTTATAGTGGTGTTCTGGGCTGAGCTGGTCTGCTTTCTGTGTGATTAGCTGATTCTGATACATTCCACTTGGCAGCTCAGCTAGTTCTCCTTGATTACCTTCCTACTGCTGTGTGCACAGAGCTACTTTTTCCTGGTTTAACTCCCTTTCCCTTCCTGTAAAACCCAGTGTGCAGTGCACACACCCGCTTACACTTTGTAAAGAGTGATAAGCAGGTTTAGACACACCCCTAGCTTAGCACAGATAAGCTAGGGGCAATCCCGAGCAACAGGTCTCCAATCCACTTACAGTATGCCTGACACCCCACCCCATGATGTCACCTATATTCTAGTCTTGCGCCCAGCTATTTATACTCTTACACTTTTGGGACCTGCCTCACACCCTGGGAAAATCTGGGATTCACTAACCCTTCCCTCATTTGCATAGGATTGCCTGCTAATGCATAGTTACATGTCCCACACTGAGCCTCCCCCCTTAGCAACCATTACTCATTGGGCAGGTTGTCTTCTGACTGCCATTGACTTGCATGGCAGAATACTGATTTCAGTTAGAATTCTTATTTTAGCTTAATTTTATTATTTCCCCCCCCCCCCGATCCCATTTGTGCGTTGCTGCCCTATGCTTAACCAGGCGAGATCGGCAAAAAGAAAATTAAAAGTTGTTTATTTTTTTTTTAACAGTTTACCATGCCAATGGCCTTTTACTTGGACTTTGGCATGCTTCCTCAATGATGTGCAGCCTTTATTTGGAACTGTCATAGCTCTGTTTTGTAGACTGCAGAACTGTACTCGGTTACTAACCGAGTACATTTCTGCACACTGCACTCGTCCTGCACAGACAGCTGCCAGCTTCCTGGATTGCATATTACCCTCATTTGCATGATTTTCACCTACAAATGAGGGTAATTTGAATACAGGAGCTCGGTCCGTGCAGGATTAGCCTAAGAGCTCACGTGCACTTCCTGGGAGCTCGTTCCTAGATCGCACGTCGGCCATATTGCCAAAAATAGCTCTTAAGCTAATCATGCATGTTATAAAGGGCTTCGTAAATTCAAGGGAATATTAATTATGATGCTGGCTGTCTTCCTGATACTCTTAGTGATCACTCTCCAACCTATCTAATCAGAACATGAACCCACACACTACTAGTTATGTTACATTCCATTACATTCATAATAAAAAACATTTCCCCCCCACTTTAATTAATTCACTTCTACAATGATATGACTGGGCACCTCTAAAAACCTTACAGTTAGACATTGACATACAGTACTTTAATAATGCTTTCCTGCAAATACTCAATAACCTGCCCCATTTAGGAATATTCACACTAACGCCAAGCAGCTACCTTGGTTATCAATAGAAACAAAACATCTATGTAAACAAAGAGACAAAGCCTGGACTCTTTACCATATTAACAAAATAAAGACAATCTTACCTCCTACCAACAATTGAGAAATCAGGCCAAAAAAAACAACAAACCAAAAAAGATAAAAAAATACTTTCACTCATGTCAACTAAAATACCAAAATAACCCTCAGAAATTCTGGCAAACTATAAACCTCTGGAAAACCCACTACCCCAGTGCCAACAATAAGCAGTTGTACAGGGTGTATAGCCACACAACTAAATATCCACCATGTCACCTTGATAACTTCATTACTAAACAGCACAGAAAATTCACCTCTTTCCATACCCACCACCACCACCAACTCACATCCACCCCCTCTTTTAACCCAATCCAAACTAGCTATATAAAAAGTCTTCTCAGTAAACCAAAACCCTGCACTCTTGCTGCAGATCATCTACTTAGTAAACTTCTAAAACTTGCCGCCACATCCATCTCCTACCCTGTATCTATCCTTATAAACCCCTCTATCTCTGAACAGTATGTACCTCTCCTCTGGAAAATATCTCATGTCATACCCCATCATAAAGGCGGCCCCTCTACTGACCTTTCCAACTAGAGACCTACTGCCACATTGTCCACTAGCCAAAATCATAGAAAAGTGTATACACAAACAAGTCATTGACTACTTCCTTACGAACAACCTATTATCTAATACTCAACACAACTTTTGACCAAGGCATAGTACAGACACAGCTCTTATAAGCTTTACTAATACAATTAATCACCTCAAAAATAATAGCCAACTAGTCTCTGCTACCTTCCTTGATATGTCAAAAGCCTTTGACACAGTATCACATCAAATACTTTTGAATAAACTTGTCTCATACAATTTCAGCTCCAAATCCCTAATGTAGTGTCATAGCTATCTCTCTAACAACAACATGCCACCATATGGGATTATAAACTCTCCCCCCCACTGCCCGTCACTGTTGGGAGTCCTACAAGGCTCCATCCTTGGCCTTCTCCTTTTTATTATTTTTACCAATGACCTCAGTTCCTCCATCAATCTTGCGTCAGTCATCCAATATGCTGATGATGCCTCCCTTACCTGCTCTGCTTCCTCTATTAAAGAACTTCAAGAAATAAACACAGGTTGCCTTCCAGAACATTGAAAATTAGTTAACTGCCCATCAACTCATATTAAACCCCAACAAAACCAAGCTCAATATTTTAGTAATACCACTGTAAAAATCAGCTCATCACTCTCACCATCTATTCCTCTAATGGCACAACTATAGAGCCAACTGAACAAACTAAACGTCTTGGTGTTATAATTGACAATGGCTTGAAGTTTGATAAACATATAGCACCAACAATCAAAGAAGTCCACATAAGACTTTATGAATTCTACAGGGCAAAACCCTATCTTACCAACCATGCCAGATTAACTACACCTAAATCTCACCTCTTATCCCCCCTTCTCTACTGGTCTCAAATATTTACCAACTTCTGTAAATCAGATTTGAATAATCTTGAATCTTGCTATAATACAATAGCCAAATTTACCTCAAACCTGCTTCACAAATCACATAATTGCACCGCTCTCCTCTATCTTAACTGCCTAGAACAACCAAACTTACTATCTCTTAATCAGCTATTATTTTCTCATACAGTGATCCATAAACCTGATAAATGTCCTGCTCTAACTGACCTTGTCTAGCCTTATTCTAACCTCTGTTCACTCAGGCCAGCTGATAAATTATTCCTCAAAGCCCCTAACTATCATGGAGACTCAGACTCCCATAAAATAGCCAAATCCTGGAATTCTCTTCCCCTGAATATTTGATCCATCCCTACATCACATAATTTCAAACAGTTGCAAAAAGACTATCTCTCTAATCATTGGCTATGCTCCTGCACATCTCCAGGCTAAGTTATTTCATACTTGCCTTTCATTGTCCTTATACACTCTTTCTCTTGGCCTCTTATAGCCTTGCAATCTGGTTTCTACCTTTCTATGAGTGACATACATACAGAAAAAAAAAAATTTTTTTGAATTTGTACTTATAATTATTACTTGTGTTAATAATTATGTGATATATTGATTTTGTGTTTATCTGCATGTAATTTTTTAATCACTGTTAGTATTATTGGTACCTTCTCTGCAGTGTCACTTTACATACTACACATTTTGTAAATGGAGATTTTCTCCCCGGGTCTCCACTGAAAATAGGCCACTGGCTCAGTCGGACACGACCCAGTAATCAAATGTAAATAAATAAATAAATATGCATTTGCATTCAAAATTTCTGGCTAGATAAGGTATCTATCTCTGACACAAATGTGCATCTTCCTGTTTTAAAGTCACAGTACACAGACTAACTATATGTAAGAATGTTCAAACTCTAATGCATTCCTTCAACTAACACAAACTCCAGATGCCGAACGGTTAGATACTAGATCATTTATCAGAATTATACTCAATGGGTGCAGCATGGTGAAAGAACTTGAGCCTGCCCTTAGTTTGCATCAAACTATCCATCATAGCCATCACCACAGGTTTACTGGTAATAAAGAAATTCAATTCTTCTCATTACCGGAAATTCCAGGGGCTATACTGGTGATGACTACTGAAGTTTTAAGTCACTTTTTGCAGTTGGTGCTGAGGACTAAGGCTACGAGCTGTTAATCAGCTGCAGCCTGAGTCCATAGTACAGAGTCTGATCCCTTCTACCTCTGTTTGTCTGCTGTGTAACTATGAGCAAGTCACTTAACCAGACAGTGCTCCCAGGTCATCTTTGAAAACAGGCGCTTGTGTCCAGTGGGCTTAGCTGTTGAACAAATGTTTAAAATAAAAATACAGTGTTTTCCTTATAATGTTGTTGCTTTACAAAGAGATGGGGAGTAAATTTTAGCACCTTACATTTAACAATGTCGTAAACAAAGATCACCTATTTATCCCTTTGTCAAAGCTATGCCCCAGCAAGCCCAAGGCACTCAGAAAAAACAATACATAACATCACATATACTGTCATGCTCAATGAACCCCAGATACTAAGTCCTTAAGGCAAGTAAGCCAGGATTCTCGTCATAGGGGACTCCATTGTAAGATATACTGATGTCCTACTAACCAGAACATACAAGGAGAATATAATTGTTAATTGCTTATCTGGAGTCAGGCTCTACTAAAGCATGCATGCACTCAAGTCATTACACCATAACTACCAGTATATCCATCATAGTCCATGTAGGAGTAAATGAACTGCGATAAACCTCCTCGGACTATATGAAGAGAGACATTATGGAGGGTTCAACCTATGTGTCTCAGGCTAATATGACCCTAGCATTGAGCAGCATATATATGTCCATCACTGAGTATGATGTCACAATATTAGCAAAACATAATTGATTTTAATCCAATATGTGTTAGCTTGGGAGGAAGTGGGTAACAGGTCATGTTGCTTTGCAAGGAAGGGTCTGCACCTTTTCCCCTCTAGGCTTTCAAATACTGCCTAAAACTTTATTCATCTCCAAACATACCTCTAAACATTTTAGGACAAATAAATCTGGACCAAAACCTAAAATAATGAGGGTGCAAAGGCCCGGAAAAAGGGGCGTTTCAAATATTGCTCTTCAAAACTTAGAAAGTTGCTAAAATCAAAGGTTTTGTGTTAGCATACATTTACAGAAGGATATGAAGCCTGAAACTCAAATGTATGTCATTATTTACCAGCTTCAGTCTTCAGTGATTTGCCAGTAAGCTACAATCTTTATGAGGGACAGACCAAAATTAAGAGACAAAAATCTAGACATTCTGAAGAAAGTTGGACATTTGAGAGGTATACCCTTTTTTAGGCAATGCTAAATTGACAAACCTACCAACATAACAAAATAAACTCAATGGAACCTCAAGGTGTTACTGCTCAATGTCAGGAGCCTAAATAAAAAACTACACTTTCTCCAAGGTGGCAGACAGTACATTGGCAGTGCAAGGTTTCAGTGTCTTCCACACTTTTAGACCAGTAGCTATGTAGACAAGATATAAAAGTAGGGGTGTCTTAATACAATGCTTTTTTTAGGATTTAATACTTTCCTCAGTATACTTAACTCCCTAGCACCACTGAGGAAAAACTAGAATAACAATTAACTGTCGCTGAAGAGGATGTGGGCCAAAGGCACAATGGATTCATTTTTAATTTATCTACTAGGACATTAGATATGGATGAGTACAATGTCCTGCAAAGAGGTTTATCCTTTATTCCAGCAGCGTGTTCATCTTTAGGTGAAGTTTCAACAGACATCCGTTTATTTGCTCGTAATGTTATGCTGAAACTGTTATTCCCTACTGAACAAACTGTAAGTACTTTTAAAAAACCTAGTACTTTTAATCCACCATTAAATGCCGCATTAGAAGTATTTTGCAACTTATGTGAGCACGATTTGAGTATAGCATTGAACACTGAACAGTCTGAGAATACAAAACATTTCTTTAATTTAACCATCAAAGAGATGCAAGCCTTAAATAGGCTTCACAATGATAACTCAATCTATATTCAGTCAGCAGATAAAGGAGGTGGACTAGTGGTCATGGGCTTTGAAAAATATGTGAGTTCAGTGTTACAGCTTTTAAATGATGAATTGACTTATGAGAAACTTCTTATTCCTGATGTTCATGATGTTATTTATAGAATACATTCTATATTGAATGCCTGCCTACTTTTGAACATTATTGATGTCAATATGTTTAAGTTCTGCTGGGATGATTCCCCTTTAACATCAGGCTGTTATACATTACCCAAAATACATAAAAGCTTATCTAATCTTCCCCAGAGACCAACTGTCTCAGGGTGTGGGCGGGCAACTGAAATTATTTCTGTTTATGTAGAACGACATTTAAGACCAATACCTGATAATTCCTTGGTGTCTCTTAAAGATTCTGGATAATGTCTATCTCAGTTATTTGATTATTGTTCTAAGGTAGGTTCATGTGCTAATTCTCTATTTGTAACATTTGACATGTGTTCTTTGTTTACAGTGATACCAAATTATAGTGGTTTGGAATTTGTTAAGACATTTTTATTAGATGATGGGACATATGACCTAAAACAGACAGATTTAATATGTTTATTTATAAAACCATCCTGGATAATAATGTCTTCACCTTTGATAATTGTTATTATAGGCAGAAGATCAGAGTGGCCATGGGCACCCCCTGTGCCAACAGCTATGCTAATATGGTGTTGGCACAGTGGGAAAAGACATGTGTCCTGACTAATAATAGATTCCTGCAACATGTTAAGTTCTACAAATGTTTTGTACATGATGTTTTTATGTTCTGGAAGGGAACTGCAGAAGACCCTGTCTGCTTCTTAGAGTATTTACATGGTACTACTAATTTTGTTAAGTTTACTAGCAGCTATTCTATGCAACGGATAGATTATTTGGATATACAGCTAGAAAAAAGATCCTTCTGGTAATATTATTATCAGTTGCTATAGGAAAGATTGTCATATAAATCATATATTGCATAGAAATAATCTTCACCCCCCACATATTTTTAAAAACATGATTAAGGGTCAAGCAATGAGACGTTCTCACCTAAATAACAGGGAAGACAGATTTATGACAGACTTGGAAGTACTAGGTGATGAATTATCAGCAAGGGGGCTATAGGGATGGTAAAGTAGAAAAAGGTATTAATGAGGCCAGAGCACTTAGGGGTATTAGAGCTTCCCCCTATTTTTCAGATGCAAATCATAGGAATAATCATAGGAATGAAGTATCTGGATCAGCTACCAGCTATAAAGCCCAAAGGGTGAATTTGACATACTCTAGTAATATTAAGGTTATTTGTGATACAATAAAAAAGAAATGGCATGTTTTGACATCGGATAGTATAATTAATGCTGTAATAGGAACAGAACCAACTTTCTCATTTAGGAATAAAAAAGTCCTTGAAAAGGTTACTATGTTACAAGAGCCCTACAACTAGTAGTGATAGTAATGTAGAGGGGACTTTTCATTGTGGTTCTTGCAACTTTTGTCACCTAAGTGATTCACATAATAGCTGTGTACACCCCTACACTGGTGCTATTTATAATTTTAAAGTTCATGCGACTTGTAGGACAAGAAACTTAGTTTATCTGGCACAGTGTAATGTCTGCAAAAATTTTACATAGGTAAAACAAATAGGATGCTGTTTGAAAGAATGAGGGAGCATCAGAGGGATATCAGGAATTTGAATGTTAACAACTCTTTGGCTAGGCACATTAAAGACACTGACACTACACATAACTTTAATTTTAAAGTTATTGAGATGGTAAATGAAAATGGTGGACTTGGTGATATTATTAATCACACTGAAAGCTGTGAGTTGTTTTGGATATTACATATGCAAGCTGATAAAGTTTTTGGACTAAATGACAAGGTTTTGTTAAAACCTAATTGAAGAGCAGAGGTTTTAATTACTTTTCCCCCATGTGTATGAGAACTGCATATTCATTGGTTGCTTCTTTTTTAATTTTTTATTTAATGACTGAATTGTGTAACTTGATATGGTCTGAAAAAGTTTTTATGAAAGCACTTACCAGTTTTATCTATTAAAGTGTTTTTAAGTACCTTCCAGCCTTTGGCACATTTTTTTATTATTAAAAATTAACCATGAACCCTGGCTCACAGGAGACTGTCACTCCCTTATGGAAAAAAAAAAGAGATAGGATCTGGAAACAATGGCTAAAAATCAAATCCACCTTGCCGCTTCAAAAATACAAAGAACTTAGAAACAAAAGCAAATTAACAAAGATAAAAAAAAAAATTATCATGATGCATAATCCACCCATGAATGTAACCTAAAAACCTTCTGGTACACCATTAATAAAAGCCTATACCTTGGAGAACCTACCACCCCAACACTTTCCCTAACAATACTCCTCGAGAAACTGTCACTCTACTTAATACTCACTTCATTCAAACTATCAGTAAAGTAACCTACACTGACCAAGTTAAAAATCCCCCCTCCTCTTCCACTAGCACCAGTACCACCCTTTTCTCTTTTAAACCAGTCCCTATTGCTTATATTAAATTACTTCTGCTTAAACAAAAAACATGTTCCTCCTCTACCGATAATCTACCTACACTCTTTCTTAAACTAGCAGCTGACTCTATAGCCTACCCTTTCTCAATACTCATTAATAGATCGATTCAAGAATCTACTGTCCCTGACATCTGGAAATCTTTCTATGCCATACCTTTGCACAAAGGTGATAGCTCCACAGATCCTACCAATTTCGGGGCCCATAGCCATTTTATCTCCACTCTCTAAAATCCTCAAAAAATGTATTCACAATCAGCTACTCAAATACCTAACTTATGAAAACCTAGTAACCCGCACTCAACACTGCTTTAGGCCAAACCACAGTACTTCCACTGCACTTTTGTCTTTCACCCACACTATTGCTGAGGCTAGAGACAAAAAACAACTTGTTTTCTGCCTTTCCGTTGACCTCTGAAAAGCTTTTGGTGCAGTTTCTCACAGTACTACTGAACTGTCTGATCTCAACCTCTCTGTTCTGCTATTCTCTAGTTCTCCAGCTATCTATCTAATAGGCTACAGGCTGTCACATGGCAACCCCCTTGTTCCCCTTTTTTACCTATCCAAACTTGAGTCCCTCAAGACTCCATTATAGGTCTTCTTCTTATCAACATCTTCACTAACAACCTCCACTCATCCTGCAGCAAATCCTCCCTCATACAATATACTGTCGATTCTATTCTCATATCCCTCTCGGATGACATCTCTCACCTTCACTCAATAATTCAAAGCTCATTTCTCTCCATCAAAAAATGGCTAACAGATAACGAACTCATCCTTAATCCTCCCAAAATACAAGCTCCTTCTATTCCTTCATAAATCTCTCTCCCATCACATACCACCTTCACCATCACATCTCTTGATTCCACTGCCATTAAAGTCGAATCACATACTAAGCTCCTTGGCATCATTGTTGACGACCAAATAAAATTTGATCTCCACACTCTCCAATGTATTAAAAAGACACATAAAATATTGGGACAACTCTATAGAAAAAGAAAACTTCTGTCCTCTAATTCCAAAGCATCTCTGGCACAGACTTTCCTCCTTGCCTGCCTTCTGTATGCCTCTCCTATACTCACACATTTACAAGCCACTTTAATAACCAAACTTGAACAAGCATACAACAAAATAGCTAGATTTGCCTGAAACATACCACTCAGAACCCATCTCAGCCTGCCTCTAAAACAACTCAAAATGGCTTGAATTGCCACAACTACTCCTATCTCAGCTACAGATCACTCACTCTTTACGGAATAAATGAAAAACAAACAAAAAAACAAATAAAAAAAAATCATGTTAATAAATAACCAAACTCCAGTAAGTGCTTTCATCTATGTTAAGACTTCTTTAAACTGGAGTAATGAGTATAACCAGCACATTTAAATCATTGAAAAGTCACATGATAAACAATTAGTGTTTAACCCTTTGCATTTTAAATACATAAAAGCTTCATGATTATTCAAACCAGGGGGGTAGCAAGTATTTAATCTCACTTGCCAACTGAACTATAACCAACTTAACTCCTCTTCAGGGTTTAATAAACATTCTACATTTTTAAAAACATCAATCACCAGGAACTTAAACCCAGTTTTACATGACCCATACTTATAATGCCTATCCATGGCATTCTTTTCATCTCCTTTGTAAACAGCATATTTATGTTCATAAATTCTCTTATATAGTTCTCTTGTGGTTCTACTTATATAAAAATAATTGCATGCCACACAAAAAACAAGCTAAATCACATACTTGGATTTACAAGTAAACATTCCATTAACATTGATTCTCATGTTATTAATAAAACAAAATGTTTCTTCGGTGTACAAATATTTCCACATACTGCAAATATAAATACCCCTTTTCTCAATTCTAGCCTTTGGTGTTATTTAGTTTCACCTGGAAATAATCTCTGAATCTCTTGGCCCTTTTTGTGTAAACAGTAGCATATTCTCTACTACACTTAAAATCTCTGTTTGACAATCAAATAATTTTCAATTTTTTGTTATTTCTTTGATAGTTCCAGAATTTAAACTATTAACAACAGGCATCCTTACCCTATTCTTATTATTTGATCCTCTACTAGCTCAAGGGCAAAGCCTATCTCTCTGACCTATTACATAGGTTCATAGGTTCATAGGTGTGTACTAGGCTAATGGCCCTGGAGCCTTTACAAGCCTAGCCCATAGGAATACCCTGGCAACGTGCCACCCAACCTTAGTTTCCACTGCCTCTGTTGCGTACAGCCACTGGAGTGATCCCCACAGTGAATTTTCTATCAACTCATCAAGATTTTTCTTGAAGAGGGCCAGTGAGGAGCTCTGTTTGAAATGTATGGGAAGTCTATTCCATAGCATGGGCAGTCCCTGCATTATGAACCTGTCCCTCCAGCACGTTCTGTTGATTGTGGTAATGAGGTTGAGGTCTCTGGAGTGTGAGGTGCAGAGGGATTGGGATTTCTTTAGATGTAGCATTTCTAACAGAGCTGGCTCAGACATGGCTTTATAAGTCAAGCAGAGATCACCTCTAAGTAGGTGATATGAGACAGAGAATAGTTGGAGATTTTTGAGTCTGTCCATATAGGACAGGTGTTTAAGGCCTAGGATCCTCTTTGTGACGTACTTTTGTGGCCTCTTCAGTTGTTGAAGGTGTATAGTGAGGTACATGTCAAATGGGGTATTGTACTCTATTGACCTAATGAGGGAAGAGTAGAGGGAAACAATGACGTCTTTCTTCCTGGATGCAAAACCCTTAGTAATGAGATGTGCCACATAGAAGGACTTTCTGACCACAGTATCAGTGTGATGGTCAAAAGAGAGGTTGCTGTCAACCTGTGTTCCCAGATCTCTTATAACGATTTATGTGCTCAGTGGACTACCATCGATGTGGTAGTTCATAGGAACTGGGTTTTTCCCAAAGGGGATCACGACACATTTTTTGTCATTGAGCTTAATGCCATGGTTCTGACACCAGTCATTGGTCTCAGTCAGGCCTTTCTGTAGGATGTCAACATCACTTGAGGAGTTAATAATGGCTCCCAACTTGCAATCATCTGTGAACTTTGTCAGTCTGAGTCCCTTCATGTTGGACTGGACTTCTGAGAAGTAAATACCAAACAGGATAGGACCCAGGACTGATCCCTGTGGGACTCCACTCGTGACCGGTCGGCAGTCTAACTTGGAGTCAAATACTTTCACACTGTGGGTTCTATCTGTGAGCCAGTTTGCAGCCCACCTAGTGATATAGGGGTTGATCCCTAGCTTATTGAGTTTTTCTATGATTCCTGAGTGGGTAATGGTATCAAAGGCCTTCGACAGATCAAACTGTATCAACCACCTTGCCTTCATGCACAGCTCTGGTGACTGACTCAAAGAAGTCCACCAAGTTCAGCAGGCATGATCTACCCTTCAAAAAACCAAACTGTGTGGAATCCAGAGTTTGGACATTCCCTATATCCTTGTTTATTAGGTCCATGATGATGCATTCCATAGCTTTGTATATCAGACTTGTCAGGCAAATGGGGTGATAGTTCCCAGGGTCTGTAGTCTCTCCTCCTTTGTGGAGAGGGATGACTATGGCAGTGTGCCATTCAGTAGGGACTAAGCCTGAGGTGAGGCTGTGATTAAACAAAGCACACAGGTGAGGTGCCAGTTCACTCTGTAGTTCATGTAGAACACAGCCAGAGATATTGTCAGGTCCCATAGAAGCTGTATTTTTGGCCTTGGACAGTGCTGTTTTAAACTGTGCAGCAGTAATACGTGGTGCCTGGCAATCTACTGGTATTGTGATTGGTCCTTTAGGGGGGAGAGAGGGGTAAAGTTGGCACTGAATCTGTTGGCCAGTATATTGGCAATATCTGTTGGCTCAGTATAGGAGGTACCATTCTGCAGTAGCTCAGAGAAAATCTGGGTATTGCCGTGGAGGTTCTTTACATAACTATAGAATGCCTTTTGGTTGTCTTTACTATCTGCTGCAATTCTGTTTTCATAGCTAGCTTTAGAGGATTTGATGAGGGATCTCAATCTTGAAGCTGATAAGGGAGTTTTCCCAGTCTTGGGACTTCACCTTATTCTGCATCAGTTTCCTCCTTCTGTTGTAGAGTTTGTTTATGGCAGAGGACCACCAGATTGGCTTCCTTTTTTTGGAGGAGAGCATCTTGGTTCTATTGGGTATGGAGAGACCCATGCATCTGTGTACGTGTTTGTACAGTGCATTGGTGTATGATTCGGTGGTTATGCAACTATTCTCCATTTGCATGGATGCTGTGAAGTTAACCACCTCTTTTCTTAGGAGCCCAAAGTTAGCTTTGGAGAAGTTTTTCATGGTGGTTACCTTTGCGAGGGGGTAGGAGGGATGTGGATTTCCAAGGTGATTAGTGTGTGGTCAGATCTAACCACAGAGGAGATGACTATTCGTACAAAACAATGGTCACCCATGTTAGCAATGACCAGGTCAAGGATGTAGCTACCTCTAGTGGGGGTAAGAATCAGCTGGTCCAGGGCATTGGAATTAATGAATTCCAGGAAACATTGGGCAAGTGTATTGGTACATGAGTAGTTTTCCCATTTAATAGAGAGGTAGTTGAAGTCACCCTGTATGAGTGTGTTAGGTCGGACCCTAATATTCTCCAGGGTGCTTAGGAACATGGACTGAGTGTCTTGGGTCATGGCTGGGGACCTGTAACAGGCTACGACCTGAATCGCTGTCTTACACAATGTTAGCTACACCTGAAGTATCACTGATGCATTATGTTGGGCTACCAGTCTGGAGGTGTGCACATCCTTTATGAATATAGAAACATCACCACCTTTGGAGTTTTGGTCCAAGTTAGGGCCAAAAGATATGGAATGAGTTATAGCTTGGTAGTGCAGGGGTGCTTTCTGCTGCCTTGAACCAGATCCCTGTTACAGTCAAATGTCGATGCTCTCCATTTTAAGGAGTGCTTTGAGCGAGTGCATTTTGAGATTTAGACTTCTAGCATTGAGCAGCATGACCCTCAGATTGCATTTGTTTTTAGCTGTTACGGTGGTAATTTGGTCTTTGGAACACTGCCTAAAAAAGGCACTATATAGGTGGCAAGAGCCTTGGCCAGTATACGGAAGCCCAGGGGTGACAGATGCAGGCCATCTCTGGCAAAGCATCGAGGTCTTTCAGTCATGTCATACCAGGCAGACAGATTCTCGATCCCCTTAGAATGACACCTGAAACTTAGCCAATTGTTGAAATCAATAATTTTCTGCTTGTACTGTGGTATCATTTTGGGTGATGGTAGGATGCTGCTCAGGCCTAGGGATGTACCCACCTGGCCTACATAATCCAAGAGCTCCTCCATGTCACTTTTCATGTAGTCCAGGGAGGTATGTCTCAGGTCATTCACACACACGTACAATGACAGAGTCATATTTGTACAGGTTGCTGAGGGACCAAGTGCATGTATTATATGGTGGATCCAGGCAGCTGACTGTTACTTTCTCCTTATTTAACCTAGTGAGTGGGACATCAATGTGCCTCACTATCGAGTCACCTATGAATATAAGACTTAACATTAGAAACTAATGTCTTAGGATACCCTCTGTTGTAGAGTTTCTCACAAAATTATTACTTTCTTTAATAAACTCTTCTCCTCTAACTGTTAAGTTGCTTACTCTCAACAGTTGCCCTTTTATAATATGTTCCTTAGTCTTTTTTGGGTACATGCTGCTATAATGTAAATAGGTATTGTTTTGCACTTCCTTCTTAAAAAAATGGTAATAAGCTTATCATCACTTTTGGATATACTCACATCCAAGAAATTATTAGTGGTAGAGCTAAACTGATAAGTAAACTCCAAGAAAGAATAAATATTATTGATGTATGTTACAAATTCCTAAAACGACTTCTTAGTCCCCCTCCAAATCAAAAACACATTGTCAATAAAACAATACTTAGTAACAATATTGTTTATATATTCATGAAATAAACAGCTAAATCAAATTACTTGCCAAAGAACCAGGCAGAGTACTTCCTAAAATCTTTAATATGAAGCGCTTTTCATCTTGCCTTTTAGCAAGACTTCTTCAGATAACAGATACTTTCAATACTACATTTATATACACATTAAATTAGTTACATGATCAATTTAAAAGCAATAAAGCAAACACTTTTTCACTACAACCCTCCCATAACATTCCATCTGGCATTATCCACTCAGCTCCTATTATACAAACTTATTTACTCATTACATACAATGTAAAAAATTGTTATAATTTATATATGCATACTTATACTAGTTTATAACAGACTTACTTTCACATTTAATACACTTCATAATAAATTTATTTATAAATTAACACAAATTAAACCATCAATTTAAGCTTCTCAACTTTAAAATACAGAAAATGGAACACATTTAGTTCAGACCAGGGTACTGATTTGCATCAGTACGAAATTGCCACAACAGTTCCAATCTTTCTAGCAACAATGTTTCTAGGCCACCCCTTCCATCTGGTATGATGCAATCTATTGCTCGGAATTTGAACTGATGTTGTGGGCATTCTTTTATATGCCTTGCTAAGGCGTTCTCCAATTTTAATTTACTAATAATATATTGAAGTTCATAGACTCATTCTCTCAGTCTTCTTTCCATTTTCCCTATAAAGAAGGCTGGGTAGCTTTAGCACAAAGCTGCATGCACCATTAGCTTAGATTGGCAATCTAGCTTGTGTTTTATTTTATAACGTTGCCCCCTGATGGTAAAATTCTGCCCTATATCTATATATTTACAAAAATTACAGATAATGCATTTAAACATTCCTGTCCTATGTGTAAGGAGATTCAGTTTCCTCTCCAAGATGCTTTTCAGGTTGGGACCCCGCTTGAAGGTAATATGAGGGTGCTCATTGTATGTAGTGAGTAAAAAAGTTTGTATAATGGGAGCTGAGGGGTTAAATGGCAGATGGAATGTTATGGGAGAGTTGTAGTGAAAAAGTGTGTGCTTTATTGTTTTTAAATTGATCATTTGACTAATTTAATGTGCATATAACTTGTAGTATTGAAAGTATCTGTTTATCTGAAGAAGTCTTGCTAAAAGGCAAAACGAAAAGCGCTTCACATTAAAGTTTTTAGGACGTATTCGGTCTGGTTCTTTGGCAAGTAATTTGACTCAATTGCTTATTTCATCAGTTTGTCTTCTTGTCTTGTTCCATGACTGCTGAGAACACTCCGGGTACTATTGGTGGGAACCTTCAACAAGACAGTGGCATAACTTTGACTTGCCTTATTGAAGCTTTGACACAGACGGTGGATTCACTTTCTGCTCGTTTGGACTTGTTACAACCTTCCCAAACTGGTTCTGGTAATAAAACTGCTACAGTGAATTCTATTACTTGCAGTTCTGATAATAATGTGGCAAATACTATCGGAAACAGTAGCCCATCATTATTTCTTGACTCACAAGGCTCTGTAATAACTCAGAATAATCAAAACAATAGTAATTTGCCTCATGCTGCGACTAGCTCAACAGCAGAACAACAAGGGAACAACAGAATGTCTGTTTTGTTGAATAATGACATCACCAGATCCTCAGGGCTTATTGGGGCTCCCAACCTTAACAACTGGCTTGTTGAGCCATTGTCTTTCATCACAAATAATACATCAGGAATGTGGGAGCAACTGGCTAGAGGATCCTTAAGGTTATCAAATCACTTACAACAGCTGGACAGAATGATGGTGAAATGTAAGAAACTACAATTGGAAGTTTCATACTTCTGACAGTGTATTAGTGAAGAGATAGTGCCTAAAGGACTCAGTGTGTGCCATTATCCAACAGGTTTGGTGGAAGGCTAAGCTTTCCATAAAGAACTAATTGCTTTATTTAATAAACAAGGATTGGAGTTATTAGAGGTGATGTGTAAGAACTATCAGCTTCAAGTAGACAATATTATACATGAAGCCAGTGCTTTTGATAGCTCAATTATTATGGACAATGATTTCCAATGCTATAGTTTTGATTATAATAGACTGTTTACAAGTATAGACTCCAATATCAGTAAACTTAAGAAACTAAACTAAAAAAGCTAAAAAGAGACTGTTTAGCCTATGCTGCAGGTTCCGCCTATCTGAAACCTCCTGGATCTCAAATGTCAAGTGTGATCGGACAGGACAGATGGGAGGACCGCCCACATGAAATTGGCACCCAAGACCCACCCCCCCTCAGAGTGCAGACAACATGGAGGAGAATGATGTCCAACAAATACTGAGAAGCGAACGGCTGGCATCTAATAGAGACAGGGGAATGGATTATACAGATCAAGCTGGCACAGCGAGGTTAGAAATTTTTCAAAACAGGTCCTTCAATCATGATCCTCAGAAGACAAAATATCAGAGGAACAATTAGGGACTGAAAAAGAACAGGAAGAGCAGATAAAAGCTGTCGACCATTTTGCAAGTAGTGAATGTAAAATAATTTTGAGTTCAACATATGACTTTAAAGTCTATAATTTTTCTGAATTAGACATTAGTATTGAACTTGTTGATTTATTGGTGAAGGGACAAACATTTGTGCCTGCATATAGAGCAAATTTAGCCAATATTCTGTTGGATGTAAAGTTGTTTGTAAGGAAGTTAAATTTACAAGTGCTGTTGGGACAAAATGAACTTCCTATGCATAATTTTAGAGTAGCTAGCACATATTACCCTCCACTACATCCGTCACTATTCTTGTTTGAACAAGTTTGTGAGTTAGATATACGAAACTGCTTGACAGTTACAAAAAAGAATACTGGATTTGGCTCTAACATAACTAACAGTCAAAGACAAGCACTTGAGTTCCTAAAACAAGCAAATGTAAGAATCATGCAACCTGATAAAAGGGGGAGGCCTTGTGATTTTGAATACTATGGACTATATCAGAAGAATGAATGTGATCTTCGATAGTAATACATATATGGAAGTTTCAAAAAAAGAACTGAACATTGCATATTCTAGAATTAAAATATTGCTTAATGATTTATCGAAGCAAAAATTGATATAGAATTATTCACGTTTTTAACCATGCCTGCCCCTAAGATTCCCATTTTGTTTGGCCAACCTAAAATACATAAATGTCTTTTTGATCCACCGATGAGGCCGGTCGTTGAAGCAAGGAACAGCATTATATATGCTTCTGCTAAGGTTTTGACCAATTTTTAAAAAAGTATGTAGTGATGGAAAAACATATTTGTAAAGACTCATGGTCCTTTCTGGAGGTTATTAACAAACTGACATATGAAAACGATCTTAATTTTATGACAGTAGATGTCAAAGGTTTGTACTCTTCTATCCCTCATCTAGAGGGGGTTGAGTGGGTAAGTTATTTACTATGGAATAGAAGAGCCCCAAGAACTGAGGTTAATCTTGTAGAAGAGTTATTGGACTTAATTTTGCCCAATAACTACATCACCTTTAACAACAGATACTTCCTGCAAAAAACTGGCGTGGCTATGGGCTCCCCTTGTGGGGCCAGCTTCGTCAATCTAGTTATGGCTTATTGGGAGCAGGAATATATCTTTAGAATAACTGAAATAAAAGAAAAATATGTCATTATACTAGACTTGTGGATGACATTTTTATTCTATTCAAAGATGATGCATCTATAGCGGAAGAGTTAGTGACTTACTTTAACTCTACTACCCAGTTTCTGATGTTTACTTACAATTTTGATGCCAACAGGATTGCCTACTTAGATGTGTATTTCAGTAAAGACAGCACTGATAAATGCTTTATGGCTAAGATATTTAGAAAAGAAACTTACTCTAACTCATTACTACATTTTAGTAGCTGTCACCCACTTCACCAGAAAAAGTAAGTAATCAAGGGTCAGTTTGTAAGGGCAACACCCATGACATCTTTAAAGGATGACTTTGATTATGAATGTAAAAATTTACATGACATGTTTAATAAAAGAGGATACCCCCAGAATTTAGTATCAGAAGTAATGTGGGAGGTACAACATAAAAGAATGACAGGTTTCTATCAACCCATTCTATCACAGAAGGAAATATTAGCTCCACTGAATAGTGATTTGACTGAATCTATGAATAATTCAGCAAGGTCATTCTATGGTACACACAATCTAGTCACACTGTATGGCATGAATGCCTGAGAAATTTATACTATCCTGATTAAAAACTGGGATATAGTTCAAAATGACTGTATGGTGAGAAAAAAACTACAAGAGTGCCCACATATTACCTTCAAGCAGGGTCCCAACCTGAAAAGCATCTTGGAGAGGAAACCGAATCTCCTTACACATAGGACAGGAATGTTTAAATGCCTTATGTGTAATTTTTGTAAAAATATAGATATAGGGCATAATTTTACCATCAGGGGGCAACGTTATAAGACAAAACACAAGCTAGATTGCCAATCTAAGCTAGTGGTGTATGCAGCTTTGTGCCAAAGCTGCCCAGCCTTCTATATGGGCAAAACGGAGAGAAGACTGAGAGAACGAGTCTACGAACATCAATATGCTATTAGGAAATTAAAATTGGAGAATGCCTTAGCAATGCAAATAAAAGAATGCCCACAACATCCGTTCAAATTCCGAGCAATAGACTGCATCATACCAGATGGAAGGGGTGGCCCAGAAACATTGTTGCTAGAAAAATTGGAACTGTTGTGGCAATTCCGTACTCATGCATATCATTACCCAGGTCTGAACAAATTGTCTTTCATTTTCTGTATTTTAAAGTTGAGAAGCTTAAATAGAGGAAGTTTAATGTGTGTTAATTTATAAATAATTTTATTATGAAGTATATTAAGTGTGAAAGGAAGTCTGTTATAAATTAGTATAAGTATGCATGCATAAATTATAAAAAATTTTTACATTGTATGTAGTGAGTAAAAAAGTTTGTATAATGGGAGTTGAGGGGTTAAATTCCAGATGGAATGTTATGGGAGGGTTGTAGTGAAAAAGTATATGCTTTATTGCTTTTAAATTAATCATGTGACTAATTTGATGTGTATATAACTTGTAGTATTGAAAGTATCTGTTATCTGAAGAAGTCTTGCTAAAAGGCAAGAAGAAAAGCGCTTCATATTAAAGTTTTTAGGAAGTACTCAGTCTGGTTCTTTGGCAAGTAATTTGATTCAGTTGTTCATATATTCACTTTGTAATATGTGGGTTTTTTCCCACCCATACATGAACAAATTTGCGTAACTGGGGCCCATCGCTGCCCCATTGATACTCCATTAATCTGACAATAAAAGTCATTATTAAAAGAAAAAAGATTATAGCTAAGAATCACATCTAGTAATTCCACAAAAATAGTTACTGTATTTTTATAAAAAAGTTTTGACCTCAATAATTCAAGTCTCACTGTTTCCATCCCTTCTACATTTGGTATTACTGTATACAGGGTCTCTATGTCCAATATAACCAATAAATCACTATCTAAAACTTAAATTTCTCCAATTTTATTGAGAAAATCAAAAGTATCTTTAATATAAATTGAATTTTTAGTAACTACTTTTTGTAGATGTTTATCTACATAGATAACCATAATTTCAGTCTTACTGTTTAAACTAGATACAATAGGTCTTAGTTAGGGGGATTATTCAAATCCTTATGGATCTTAGGAATTCTAAAGATCCGACTAATTCTGCGGTTATTAATAATAAAATATTTTATTGTAGCTTCTGCAATCCCCAGTACAAAACCATTCCTCTATCAAATAATTAATAAAATCATAAGATTTATCTTCTTTAAAAGGAACTTTTTCATAAAAATTGGTGTCAGACAATAATTCAAACATATTATGCTCATACATTTTTCTGTCTAACACCACTATTGCTCCCCCCTTATCTGCTTTAAAACTAATAATTTATCTTTCTTAATGAAATTGTATAACACTTCTCTTTCTCTTATAGACATATTGTAATAACTAAAGTTGGATTTATTATCTAAAACATCAATAATTTCTAGTTCACAGCTGTTCAAAAACATCTCTAATTCTTTCTTCAGTGGAGACTTAAACACATTCGCTTTATAAAACATTTCTGCTTTAGAGCTTCAGATATTTTGTTTTTAAATAAATAACTTGAAATTAAGCTGCCTTACATAATCTCTATGACTGTTTAATATCTTCATTTTGTCAGCACATTTCGCTGGTACAAAATTCTACCCATTCATCAACATAGAACATTCATCTGTTGACAATATATGTTCTGACAAATTAACAATTTTAAAACATACAGTACTTAAGTTTTCCAAACACAGATGTGTTCCTCTTCCAGTTTTTTGAGTGCTGTCCCTTTTTAACAAAACCACTTTTCGTTGTAGCTGTTACTTGTGCCCGAGTTTTGTCTTAGCTGTTGTTTTGCTGATACACGTAAAAGATAATCATGAGGCTTTCTTCAGCTATGCCAGAAACACCAAAAGAAGCAGACAGAAATGTGCTGAACTAGTGGTTAATGGTGCCACATTCAATGACCCTGGTGATATAGTGAACCCATAAGGGGACAAATTATGTTCCAACTTTACTCCCCAACCATCCCACCAAAAACACCCATGAACATAACTTCTCCAACCATAACTAGGGAGCATGTACTGGTTGTGCTCGCTAAAGCCAAGATCACTGACTCATGGTCCCTGATAATATCCCAGAATACTTCCTGAACAGTCCAAAATACTACCTATCAGGACCTCTGGAGTTATTATTTAACTGCAGTCTTAAAACAGGCTTTGTGACACATGAATGAAGGATGGTGATGTTCACCCCCCTTCATAAAGGAGAACCTTCAATGGATCCTAGAAACTACACACCCATTAGTCTGACTAGTCTTATTTGCAAAGTCATGGAAATAATTGATATGGAATTATCAACAAGGGCATAGGAGAGCTCCAGACATTGGATCCATTCCAGTTTGGCTTTGTCAAAGGAAGGTTATCCTTACAAAATTTGGTGGACTTCTTTGAAAAGGTCATGAAGGCAATGGATGATGAAAAAATAGTACATACTGCCTAAGTAGATCTGGCTAAATCATTTTATACAATAACCCACTCTGGCATTGTCAATACATTTATGGAACAAGGTGTAAACCCCTTTATAACATGCTGGATAGCTACCTGGCTCACTGATAGTACACAGGAGATTAGAACTGGTAAAGCTCCCTTCACAAAGAAGCCAATCACCAGAGGAATCTCCAGGAATTTTATACTAGGCCAACTTCTCTTTGGCATCTACTTCTTGGATATCAAAGGCCTCTGGCTAACCAAGTTCACATTTGTTTGCAAACTGACAGCAGTAAATGAATATCACCCCTGTCTCAAGATGAGAACACCCTTCAGAAATGTCTAACATAGACAAATGCTAGGTGCAAAAGCCATTGCTTCAAACTCACAGAGATATGGCAACTCCTGTAGATAGCATCCTAGTCTTTGACCGACATTCATTCAAGCTAGTAAGAAAATCCTTCTATGTTGCTCAACTTATAAGCAAGAGCATAGCATTTAGGTCCAGAGAGGTCATCATACCACTGTACTTGGCCCTCATCAGAACCATCATCGAGTATAATGACCCCTTTGGTAGGTATCTGACTAGATAGCTGCAGCAATTGAAATGTTCACAAGGGTTCCTTGTAAAAAGAATAGAGGGAGTAAATACAATGTTCTACATTGATCACAAAAAAAGCTTGTCTCTTTACTTGGTATCATACAGACCTCCGAGAGGTGATCTTTGCCTGGCATACAAGGCATCCCTGGACCCTGTTTTGATGAACCTTTTGCACATCCACAAAACAAAAAGCATAAGAACTACTAGATTTAAAAAAAAAAACTAAATTTTGCCTGCAGCATAAATAGGACACATTGGAGCAACAGATATGTTTCTCAGAGGATTTCCTTTCTCTAGAAAAGGCTTCCCATCCATGCAAAGCAGAGTTATTCTGTATCCCCATTTAAGCGCAATTTGGAAATTGATGGGTAATCAGAAATTCACCCCCTGGTCTGGTTCCTATGTCTCTGATGTAAGAGGCAGTCAGTAAACCAACTTCTATATAAATCAAATTTGTGGGTCACATTTGGGTTGCACAGCTAGACTTATAAGGGTCCTAATGGTTGTTAGTTTTGTATACACCTATGAACCAACAAGATTAAAAGTAGATTTTAAATACAAAATAAATAAAGGAATAAAATAAAAGACAACAGCAAACTGGATAAATGGTCCACTAAGTCGACTGTAGACCAAACCATGGCAGCAACTATGAGCATGCATAGCTATTCAGTACAACACAATCCAAAACATTCAAAAGAATATAGATTTATTGTTAACACATTCGCAGGAACCATTACTGCTTCATCAGACATAAAGAACATTCAACCATTCCCCCTTTTAAAACATAAATCTACCAATCAAAAAGCTTCCGTATCATCACATGACAATATTTAAGACATTATTTAAAATACTTTGGTGTAGTCACATAAAATTGTTTAAAACGTTACCTAATAATATTCTGATAAAAAAATTCATTCCAAATAATATGTAAAAACTATATATATAAAATAGTAAATAATTTCAGTTTTCATTTATATTCTCCTTCTAGATCTTGCTTTTCATACAGGTTTGATGGATATCTTATCATTTAATACACTGACCCTGTTTGCCCTCATTCTAATGATCCATTTCATTTCACTTGTTTCAGTTACATTCCTTACATCTCCCCCTCTTTCTTTGGGTGGGATAGTGTCAATGGCTAAAAATTTAAAACTGTGGGATGTGCTTACTTGTATAGCATGCTTTGCAAAAGCATTGGTGCTAATCCTGTTATTAACATTATAAACATGTTCCCTCATTCTGTCTCAAAATCTTCTGTCAGTCTTACTTATGTAAAAAACTGAACAGACCATACAGTGAGCTAAATAAGCTATATGACTGGTGTTGCAGGTGGCTAATACTCTGCATTACATTTAAATGCTTTTCAATGACTCATTTTTAGCACAAACCCCACAGAAATTCAAAGAAGTATGTATCACATAGTAGCATTATTTTAAAAATTAATTTTAAACAACTGTACTGCATAACAGCAGTTTGCAACATCTGGGTCAGGGATATGTCATATTTTTAACCAAGGTGAAATCATCCCTCTCAAATCCTGTGCATGTGGCAGTGCACTTGGACTTCAACTTGTAAATTTGGGTCTTGTCTAGTGTTCCAATATGACATGATAGAGCTATGATTATTCACTTTAAATGAGATAAGACATTTCCTGGAGCTTCTTAGAGTCAAAATGGACCTGAAGCAGACAAGGCTGTAAGCTAGCATTGGCCAGACTATTTTAAAAAAAAAAGCATCACACAGTGCTGAAGATGCTGCATTGTTTAGTATGTAACTTGATCAGGTAAGTAACTCTGCAGTAGATTTGGGTTTATGCACTATTTATTTTTTGTATGTGTGTGTGTGTGTGTGTGTGTGTGTGTGTGTGTGTGTGTGTGTGTGTGTGTGTGTGTGTGTGTGTGTCTGTATGCATGCTCAGGCCTTCGGGTAGATGGCACAGAAGTGCTGCCTCTCAAATGTCCCTGCTTTTGCAACACATTTTTAGATACCTCTCAACTGCTTCTGATTTGGCTGATTGTGCTTCATATTTTTGACTTGTATTTCATAAAATTGTTTATTTTCTTTTAAATTACTGAGAATTACAGGAAATCAGTAATGCCAATCATTCATTTTTCATATTGTTTATTGTTCGTTGTTCATAATATGCATGTTGGTAACCCTTTTGCTCTTTTAACTGTTTAAGCATATTAGAGCAATATTTAAAAATTGTCTCTTTTTGGCGGGTTGCTCTCCCATTGTTTTCAGCTTTGTTCATAAATCTTAAGCAAAGAAGTTATGAGGTATGTTGTTTTTCAGTTTGTTTGCAAAATTTTTGTTTTCCTAAGAAAATTGTCATGCAATACGGTTATTAAATAATCACACATATGTGAGTTTCAGACTCTATATTCTTTAGAAAATTATTGCTAATCCATAGCTTGTTACTCTAGAAAATGTCAAAGTGTATTAGAGCAGTGATTAAAATCTGCCCTCTACCTTTGGTCTCTGTGTCAAATTCTTGAGCTAAGTAGGCAGATGGGGTTTGTAAAGGGCTGCATTGAATAGTTTTGACATCAGTGACTGGGAATATATTTCAGGACTATTATTTATGTATGTATTTCTTCACATGGTCTCAAGTAGACATCTGAGGTGTATGCAGCTTTACAAGTATCTGTAACTGATGGTTACATGTGTGTGTATAAAAAATAGATTTCAAACCCTCTACATCTTGATCAGCAGAAAGGACATATGTCTAGAGAAAATTGTGGTATGTTTTCTGCAAAAATAGAAGAGTATATAGACAACAGATTGGTCAGGTTACAAAAGAGTTTCTGAATGTAGCTCTAGCTTGCTCTTCTTATAAAATGGAAGTAAAATAAGTCATTGTTTCCCAAAGCAAGGCACAAATCACATTACAAATTGTACATTTGGTCACTAAAATGTTGTACCATATGTGGCTTAGAAATGCTTGTTTCAGTTCAGTTTACAACATCTTCTGTGATTTTGTCATTTAACTGCATCATAAATATGTGCTTTCTAGAAGCTCCACAAGCATATAATAGACAACTAAAAATAGTTGAATTTTATACTAATTCTGAAAACTAAATTATCAATACAAATGGCACATAAGACAAGCCAAGAAATCAAGCATATGTATCTTTTTGCAGTGCAGTAAGGATTTCTGGTACAGCTATGCACATGTACATTTGTTAGTACCACAAATAACCTACCTTTAGAGGTTATCCTTGCCAAGAGAGCAAATTTGTGCTCCCACCACCAAAGGGATGAGAACTTACCCATACAGGAATTCTGAGTTCTATGATATTTGATCCTCTTATAAGACTATCATTGCTCCCCACTATGATTTTGAAAGTTGAGACATTGATAGGCATGGGGAAAGTTCTAGTACAGCCAGATATGCTGTGCTCTTGTGACCAAGCAATAATACATAAGTAGTGCAAATTATGAATTACTGATTTATTGCCATGGTATGGTGTTCTTTTATACCATCATATTGGCCATCGTTGTAAGAACAACTTCTTCATTCTGCATTTAATGTTTCTTTGCTGATAACTGCTTGACATTATTACACTGATTTAACATTATCAGTTTTATTAAGTGATCTAAAGCTTTTAGCGATTCATTTTTTAAAAAAATGAATACTTCTTATGTCCTCTATCTGCTTGCAGCAGCATTCTGCTTTATTTACATAATAACATTTAGCACAAAAGAGAAAAGTGTTTGTACTCTTGTATGAGAAAAAGAAAAATGTGCTGCTTATCAGACATGATGAAATGATATAATTTTAGAAGTCTTACTCTGAGGAAAATCAAACTAAGCATATATATATATATATATATATATATATATATATATATATATATATATATATACACACATTCTGCAGAACGAATATTTGGTTTGTTGAAAAACAACAACTCAGCATGCGACATTATGCTCTGAGAGAGTAATATAAGAAGCTTACTGAAACATAAATAATTGCTGACTGCTTCAGAAATTAGAACTGTTTTGTTATCCAACCAAATCAAGGAGATCTGTGCTCTTCCAACCAAACTGATACACACTAACTGATCAGCTTGAGCTGTGAAAGGAAACTTATTTAGAATCCAAATCCAACAGCTGGTGATAGAATAAATGCTAATCAACATCCAATGCATATTAGATGCAGTTCACTAAACAGAATGCAGGCTAATGAGAAGGAAACAAAGCATCCTAGTTGCAATTAGGGACGAGCACCAGTAGCAGCATACAAAGGTAGAATGCTGTCTTCTCTGATAGCTGTTTACTCAGAAACTAAAACAACAAACACCCATTTTGCAACAGCAATGACACATGCTTTGGAAGTTCAAATTACCTGCAATTTGGAGCTAAGCTTATTAGATTGTTTGACTATATTTCATTCTTTTCTTAAAAGATTCTGTTGTGTGTATGACTGATAATTTAGCATAAAAAGAAATAGTGTGTACGTGTGTGTGTGTGTGTCTGCGCGCGCGCGTGTGTATGCACACTCACAGAAAAGAAAGTATTTTCAGTTTAACTATGAGAAGTCATAACATGAAGTTTGTTTGTGTGTGATAGAGACAGAACAATAATTGCTGACAGTTATGTGATTTAATGCACCACATTATGACTCATTAAATATAGGTTCGTAGGGTCATAGGTTCATACTAGGTTATCTGCCCTAGGGCATTTATAAGCCTAGCCAGAGTGTGTATGGCTTTCGCCACCCATTTTAAATTAATTTTGCTATGCCCTTTTTCGAGGTTAGTATACTGTGCCTCTGTCTAACAGTGACACAGAAGTGATACCCGGGGTAAACCTACGATTTCCCATCCACTCATCAAGATTCCTCTTGAAGAGAGTCAATGAGGGACTCTGCCTAACCTGGACTGGGATTTTATTTCAGAGTGAAGGGAGCCTCTGGGTTATGAATCTGTCCCACCAGCATGTCCTATTTATTTCAGTGCTGAGGTTCAAGTCCCTCGAGCGCGTAGCTCGATGGGATTTGGATTTTCTGAGGTGCAGCATGTCCATTAATTCTGGGTTGGACATGGCTTTATACTTCAGGCGCAGATCGCCTCTGAGCAGGCGGTATGCCACAGAGTAGAGTTGGAGTTTCTTTAACCGGGCAGCATACGGCATCTGTTTGAGCCCCTTGATCCTCTTGGTGAGGTACTTTTGGGGTCTTTCCAGTTGCTGCAGGTGTCTGGTAAGGTGCCTTTTGACTGAAACTCTTTCAGTGACATTTTTTTAAGAGTCTAAGAGTTGCTGAGCTCCATGTAGTAGGGATAAGGATAGCAAATCAATAGGAGGTATGAAAATGCAGAACCTCATTACATATTGGCCCTTTCACAGAAGACTACATAGTCTGTATAAAAACCTACTAGCAAACAAAGAACATATTCAGTTACCATACAGAAATGAAAAAATGTGAAACAGTAACACAAAATACACAAATTATGGACAAATGGAATATTTGGGGTCTACTATGATAAAAATGAAATGCAACATGTACATTACTGTGAAATTATTATGTAAGCATATGTGATTTTTATAAAAAAATGCCTTTCTGCTAAAGCTGGAGCAGCTCTGACAGACAATTTGCTGCATTTAAAGCCATCTGCTACAAAAATAACAAAATAAGTATCATTCTGCACTTTTGCTGATTATTGTTACTGTAGTTGATAAGAATTGTGTATTATTTGTTACATTTCTCACACTTTAGTAGAGTTTCAAAGCTGAACTGTTTCCACTTAAGCTGCTGTAATAATTAACTTTGTGCCTGCTAGCTTTACACAACAGTAGTATTCTAGATTGTCTGGTTTTCTGGGCTTGAGCTTGAAAACCAGCATTTTTACATTGAGGGTTTTCTGATTGCACTCTTGTGGCAGAGGTGTGCTGTAGAAAACCTATCTGAGTTGAGGGTTTCTGGCTGAAAGCTTATTATATGTTTTCCTGATTGGTCTGCAGGTCTTGCTGTTCTTAAACTATGTAAGTCCAGTGTTTGCACTAGGCTGCTCTTTGCGCAGCTGCAGATACAGATGCAAATGCTGTCAAGTTAAAATTTACCTTAGAATAACTTTCTCCGCAACCTGCCCTAGTCCCCTTCCTGCTGTAGGAGCATCTGAGTTGCAGGCAGAGCAGCATTGCCTTGTTGGACAGCTGCAGTTCACAGTGAGTATAGCAGCTACTCTCCATCCATGTGCTGTCATCCTACTCCAGTTAAACCTAATGCTCTTCTCCCCGGTTAAACCCATAGTAAAACACCTGAAACCATGATTTGGCACTTTCCTGCTTTCTCTGTGGCCAGCCTGGTGGAAGGGCATCCTGAGGCAAGGTAGCAATTGTTTCACATATACTGACAACCACTTAATCTTGAAACAAACACAGTGTGAAACAGATGCAATTACATTATGAAAATAAAGACACAACTCTCACATACAGACAAATCAAAAGACAAACAGGTTGTCAGCACACACATCATTTCCCTCACTAAATAATGTCTTGACACACAAACCCACATATGCAGAGGTACTCACAAATAACTTACCAAAACCTCAGAGGACTAGAGTCACTTACCATTCTCACAACACTACTCATGGGAGATTTTAAACTGGGAAACATATATGATCACTAACACGTAGGTTTAGAGATTCCTGGAATTTATCCATGCAAGTGCTCTGTTACAGCTTGTCTGCATTGCTCAGATATCCTTGGCATAGTACTCACAAACATGGAGGAGCATTACACCCCCCACTTGCATAATGTCCTCACTGGTAAGATGAGATCATAAATTGGTCTCCTTTGAAATAAATGTAATGGTACTTCACCCATCAATCCTTTAAACTCTAAAGGATTTTTCCAATTTTTCCAAGGCAAATTATTTCCTATTAATTGATAGTATAGGTAATTTTAAAGCTCCCCTCACCTCGAAAACATGGAGACCTGTGCAACCACTTAAACTACCATATAGAAACAGTAGTACTTGACCAAACTAAACCCAAGTCTAGCAAAAAAAAAAAAAAAAAACAAGCCATCCTGGTGAACCCTTGGCATTAATGGACTATACAACAGAAGGAAGAAATTCCCTGTTGTGAAGCAAGTGGGAGGGATCACAACAGAGAAAAAATGCCTAATTATTCTCAACAGGAAAACCAGGGAATTATTCAAGTTTTCAAAAGCTAAATATGAGTCTAAAATAGCCTCTCAAAGCAAAGGATAACCACAAACCATTTTCAGTTATGTCCAAAATCTTAATGGAAATACTCAAATGTGCTGAGTTGGCTGTAGATGGCACTACCTATACTCAGCCAGAAGAAATAGCAAACCTGTTGGCTGATAAATTTAGTTCATGTTTCACCCTTCATCGCCACCAGTTACTCTCCATAAAATGCTCCCTACCATTCCTTTCCATGCTATCACAAAAGAACAAGTAATAACTGCACTCTCTAAAACTAGGACTATGGCATCAATGGGCACTATTGGAATCCAAAGGTGCCTATTAAATAGCTTGAAACATGGCCTAACAGACCCACTCAGATCTCTATTTAACTAAAGTCTCCAGACAAGCTTTGTCCCAGCAGAGTTTAGGACAGCAACCGTCATCCCTCTGCAGAAGCAGGGATCATCAAATGATGCAGGAAACTACCAACCCATAAGTCTGACTAGCCTCATATGCAAGACTATGGAAAGGATAATCATGAACTGATTAACAACGATGCAAGAAAGACTCTAGACCCAACCGAGTTCAACTTTATCAAGGGCAGGTCCTGCCTGCTCAGTCTGGTGAATTTCTTTTAGAAGGTCTCCAATGTTTTTGATGAGGTACGACAATGTATACCACATATCTTGACCTGGCAAATGCATTTGACACAATACCCCACTCAGGTTTTATACATAAACTCACAAAATTTGGCAGGAACCTCTACATCACCAGATGAACAGCCAAATGGTTCACAGATTGGACACATTGTTATAATGGGGGAATCCACATCCAGCAAGAGGCCAGTCACCAATGGAGTACCACAGGTCCCAGCGCTGGGCCCCCTCCTGTTTGGAATGCACTTCTCAGATGTCAAGGCAAATGTAAATAGACTTTAACTGACCAAGTTTGCTGATGACTATAAGTTAGGCACAATCATTGACTCCCCAAATGATGTTGATATCCTACAGGAAGGTTTGACAAAGAATAATAATTGTTGTCAGAGCCGCAGTTTCAAACTGAATGCAAAGATGTACATAATAATTCCCTTTGGGAAATCAAATTACAAAATTGATAGCAACCCCCCTCCCCCCTCCAAGAATGGACCCAGTAAAGAGAGATCTAGGTACTCAGACAGATAGAATCTGAACTTTGACCACCTGTGGCTCACCTTATAAGTAAGGGCATGACATCCAGATCTAAGGATGTCCCAGCACCACTGTATTCAGCTCTTATCAGACCAATAATTGAGTACAATGCACCCTTTTGTATCTACCTCACCAGGCACCTGCAACAGTTGGAGCATCTTCAGTGGTTTTTCACTAAAAAAAAAAAAAAAAAAAAAATTACAGGGTATAACCAACATGTTATATGTGGACTGATTAAAAGCCCTATCATTGCATTCAATTTCCTACCAATTACTAAGGATTGATCTATGTCTGACCTGTAAGGCAGTCTCTGATACAGCCCTGATGGAAATGTTGCACATTCACAAAACTAACTGCACAAGGATTACCTGCTCCAAGAGATCTAAACCTGATCTCGGACATGAATAGGTCATGCTATATAGACATATGTGTGTCCCAGAGATTGTCCCTGCAATTGAATAGGCTTTCTGTTCATTTGAAGCAGAGCCCTTCCCTGACCATCTTCAAATGCAACCTGGACCAACAGATGGGAAATCACAAATTCACTCCTGGGGTAGTGCTCATGACCCTTATAGGCAGAGGCAGCCTGTAAACATAGTTAAAACCCTGTTTGCTTATCCTTGTTATCTTTCCCCTGGGGGTAGAAAATAAATCTGGGTAAAACTGGCTGGGCTTGTATGGGCTCTTGAGCCATTTGCCTGATAATCTCCTATATGAACCTATGAAGATGATGAAATGAAGTAATGTTTTATAGGTGTGAATCTTCCACACAGAATATGAGGTTGCCTTGGCTCATTCCGCAAAGAAAAAAAAAGTATAAAAAAATGTTTTTAACAATTAGCAGAAGCACTTCTTTTGATACTTTTTCTATGAACTTGCATTTGCAGTAATGCAGCTTGCACCAGTACCCTAATCCTGGGGAGAAGGAGTTACAGGGTGCAATCCTGAAGTGCTGGTCCTATATTTTTGTTTCTGTACTGAGCTGGCATTTCTGAACGCTGGTACAGAAAGCAATTTGCCACATTAAGGGGGTAACCTGTAGCAAGCAGTTCAAAATCAACAATCATTATATTTTTTTGGCTCTTCTACTGAAGAGCGATTGCAGGAAGGGGTGTGTATTGGGCTTGGAAAGCCAGTGTACTGAAGCAGAGTTTACATTTTTTGGCTCTTCCAATAAAGAACTGTGGCAGGCAGGGTGTGTGTGCCTGGGAGAGGGGCGTGTGCTTCTAACTATCATTTGCAGTCTATCAGAGATTTTTTTTTTTTTTTTGCATTTCAGTTTGAGCAAGGGGGAGGGGTACTACTTCAGGAAATGGCACAGGATGCTGGTTAAGCCAGCTACTCCTATTCAGTACCCTGCAACCATTTGGTAACCTAGACTTACAATAGTACCATTGCTAACTACTGAAAATGTAGCCATCTTTTGCTCTTTGCACTACTACGTCATTATTACTATACTAAGTCATAACAGAGTTTCTGCAGAAGTTGTATGTAGAATGCTAGTAACCGTTGAACTATTAATAATGTTACAAAAAGACACAAACAGCCTAAAAATAAAGCTAATTCAAGCCATATAAGAATGTCTCAGAACTTCTGAAGACAATCAAACAGTAAAAATATCCTTATATCCCAGCATAACTATACCTTTCATGTAATTGTGTACACATCAAAAAAAAAAAAATTACTGACTTACAAAATGTCTCCAACCAAACTTGTCATTTCATCCTCCTTCCCCCCTTACTGAGCATCATGACATGTTGTACATTGAGCATTCGACCTCCCTGTGACTGGACCGACCTCTCACAATACTCCTTTCCTTACTATAGCACACTCTCATTAATACCACCTTCTCCATTTAAACTTCAGAGAAATATACTCCTTACTCATACCAGTCCCAAGCAAATTATGTCCACTCTTGACAACAGCACATGAAATGTTAACAACCACAACAATACCTACTCTGTCCTCCATGGGCGGCTCGTGCTATCGGACTGCAGCCCACCCGCCCAGCTATAAAATGAAAGCAAAAGAATGTTATAAATAAAAAAGCTGTGAAATCCAGAAAACTCGAACTGCACATGCGTGCTCAATGAGTTCTGAGTTTCTGTAAATCCAGACTGCTGTTAAACCAGAGACTGCTGTTAAAACAAAGAGAAGGCATCAGTGTACAGATGCTCAGAAGTCTATACAGTTTGTAACCACACAGACTGGAAGGAGATCGGACTGCCCATCTGCAGTCATGTACAACGTGGATAGCTACTGATTGGCTCTTGCTACAAGGGAAGGGAATTTGTATTTATTACAAGTGAAGGGATGTTTCAAGGAACAAAGCTGCAAGGGAATATACAGATATTATGTGCATATGTGTAATGAGAAGTGAATTCACTGAATATGTTTGACGGCTGTATTCCCCCATTATTGGCTTTGTCCAGGTGTTTTGTGCTAAGAGGTTGAGAGCTATGGTGAGAAATGAATTAACTAAATGATAACCATTTAAGTTTAAGTCTTCTTGTCTTTCATGAAACAGCTAATTTGGCATAGTGGTATGTTATTCTAGCTATAGTGTACAGGGTTGTGGGTTCAAGACTTGGCAGTAAAATACATGGTGGTAATACAATATTTTATTCTAGCAACTTTCCAAAATTATACAAATAATGTTTAAATATGTCCCTGTTTTTTGGGCTTTTGTCCCCCCAATAAAGTTTGGCTTTTTCCAGATTTCTTGTGCTGGAAAGTTGAGAGATACAGTTGAGTGTCAAGTGGATTTTACAAGGAGCTGAGAGCTTCGGGGAAGATAAGTTTAATGTTGCTTATACTGAGTCTGCTTGCATTATTAATAGAATAACAGGTTGAATACTTGCTTTTGATGCGGAAGGCTGTGGGTTCTACTCCCACAGCATGTAGATACATTGCTGATACTGTACTGTGTTGTACTTTTAAAGGGGGTGGATGCCACAGTCCTGAGAATGTCCTCTTTGGCGGAGATACCTAGTAACTATGAACCTGTTATCAGTTTGCCATCCATTCCCTATTGCAATATTACTAGCTTATCATTTTTTAATGTAACATAGGCAATTTATTCCTCAAAGGCAACAGGCATTTTTTTGTACATGAAACAATGGAATATAAAGTTGTTTGCTGGCAGCAAACTCTTCATTAGTTACAGATTTATTTAATGTGGAGTTATTTAGATTACTTTTACATCTGCAGAGATTGTGCATATTTACTGATACTGGTGGATTGTAGAAGTTTGAGTAGACTTTTATGATGTAAATGTTTTGAATTGGGCAGTTTGTCATTATTGGTGCATGCATTTTGTTTCATTGTTTACTTGAAAAATGTTCAAAACAATCAATTTAAAACGCCCTCTAACAACTGTACTGTATTATACAAGTAATATAATTTAATACAATTAGGAAGGTGTTTATTGATTATCTGATCAGCTCAAGTACGCCCCCTCCCAGTTCTTGGTTGGATGTGTTCAATTAGGAACCAGTTACATCAACTGTCTACAAGCACAAACTTTTTTTGCTACATATTTTCACTGATTGAGTCTGAATGCTACTGAAATAGATGAAGCCAGATTGAAGCAATCACATCTCTTAGATCATCATTTTTTTGGGGAGTGGTACTTATTGTCCACACCTAGGGAGCTAAGTCCATCATGTAGGATTTCTGCCACACAATTCTCCCAGCTGAACTATACCTCTCAACTGTCTAGATTTTCACAGAATGAATAGATTTTTGCTTCTTATTTTTGGTTTGTTCCTCATAAAATTTGTGGTTTTCTGTCAAGACATTTAACAATCAAGTCACTAAATAATGAAAGGCATTGAGTTTCAGACTTTATAACCTTCAGAAAAATGCATGCTAATGCAAGACCTGTTATTCTATCAACTGTCTAAGTTTATACAAGAGTAATTTTTAGTACTGTTTGTTCCCCCATTATATTTGGTCTTGTCCAGATTTTCTGCATTAAGAGGTTGAGAGGTAGATGCAAATAAATCGCTTAATAGAATTAGGTATATCCCCAACTCTCAACTGTCTCCGATTTTGGCTTAAAATGTTGCTCTTCCCCCTAATAATCCCTCTGCAAAATAGCAATTTTGGAAGAAACGTGGAGGGTTTACCATTAATAAATAATTGTAATGATCAGAGTTACAGATTACTTGTATTTTAGAAATGCATGTAGATTCTCTTATTTTGTCAGCTGCTCAACTTAACAGTACTAATATTTAAAAAGTGTTCCTTCTTTGACAGGTTCCCAGCTGTATTGTGTGGCTATTTTATATTTTTGCATCACATTTTGGTCCGTTTTTCATAAAATTGTGGTTTTCTGGCAAATTAGTGGCAACTCATTATAGACTGAAGTTAGAAAATAATGACAGACATTTGAGTTTCAGATTGCATACCCTTCAGAAAATTCATACTAATGCAAGACCTAGTATTCTGTTATATTTCTAAGTTTATAAGAGCAATATTGAGAAATTGTCCTTATTTTTGGGCCATTGTCCCACTTCTATTTATGGCTTTTTTCAGATTTCTTGCTCTGAAATTGAGAGGTATGACAGATGTGTCAGGACCATCACCATCAGCCAGAGACATTTCTAATTGTGACATACTTGTACCCCACTCCTCCATGTAGTGACTCTGGATGTGTCCAAGCAAGGCAAGGAGCAGTTATGCAGTGTAGGTGTGCAGAGTATCCCCCCCGATCCAACGTAGACACAAGTACTACAAGGCTTTTCATCTGTTCTTGATTTTGCAGAATGTTCTGTTTTTCTGTTATATTTTTTATACTGTTGATTTATGCTTTTTACTATTCATAAAATGCACGTTGTTGCAGTGTCTGTTGCTCTGTGTTTAAGTAGCAATGCTTTAATGTCCATCAGGTAAGCTTGTCTGAAATTGTAAGATGCAAGTAAACTTTAATAAGCATACTGTTAAAGAATTATCAACACTGAAAGCCTTTTTGTTGTTGCCATGCAGAGAATATTTACATAACGTATAAGCCCTAGATACCGAAATTCATATGACAGTATTTGTAATAAAGGAAAGGATTACAGTATTTTCAGAAGCTCATTACATTTGTTGGAGACTTGCAGTCATCTTTGCAAACTTTACCCATAACTTAAACAGAATGCCAATCTATCATGTGTGGTCCATAACCTGTGCAATAATCCTTTAAGCAGTGTACATTGAGCTTTCTTGTTTGCTGTTCATTTTTTACTTTGATCATGTTTTCCCCATGAAACAAGTAGATAGTTGTCAAGCAGCAGGTCTTTTTTGGATAAGAAAGATTTTTACAAGTGGGGGTATCACAGAGATTGCTACTTTCAGCATGTTACTTGGTACTTTTATAAAGCTGAATATAAGTTATAATTAGAACTGCAGTGCAAGAAGAAGTGGTTTGAGCTTGAGTGCTGATTGTTTTTTATACTTGATTTTGACAGGCATTCCAGTAATGTATTTAAAAAGTAATTTATTTTTTCATGCCTCACAACCTTTTTGTTTCCATCTAGATATTAAGTTAGCTGTCATGTAGCCAATGCATTGAATTTTTATTTTCTTCTCCACTTCATTTTGTCTAGATTAGACTCTCATAATGGTGGTTTGGCACTCAGGGCAGTGTATTTAATTAAAGTCCCAGTTTTTGTGGTTTCCAGCATAGCTCCACCCTGTTCTAGTTGGCCACACCCCTTCCCATTGGCCCCACCCATTCAGCTGTCTCCTGCAGCCCCCCTTTGATTTGAAGACACCAGCCGCCACTTTTGTCCTCAGCCCCAAACATTTGGAATGCCCTTCTCAGCAACGCTTATAATTCAACTTTGTCTGAAAACTTCTGGTATAGTCTCCATGCCCACATAACTATGACATCCATCTTTACGTATTTCACATTTTGCTGTTGCATAAATTGAGATGTATTCAATCTAAACTTCATCAATTATTCTAAATGCATAACACTTTTCATATATTTAAAATACTATAAATATTACAACAGTGCCTACTGGTTCATTACTGACTATGTTCTTGCAGCAACAAATAAATGTGGGTGCATTTTATATAATGTGCTCTATCTGTTGCCTCCTATATGTACTGTCATTGTACACAATGCACTGTCTCTATGTATAATTATTTTAATATGTGGCTAATGTGAAATGATGTTACCACTCACAAGTACTATAATTGCATTTACTGGTTTCTGTAGTGTAATACATTCTTCAATGCAATATGTTTATGTTACTCCCTATTGAAATGGGGTCTCAGATCAATCTATGGCCTTGCTGAATGAACCTAAATAAATAAATAAATAAATAAATAAATGCATGAATGAATAAACAAACAAAAAACATGTTAAGTTACTTACTTCACTTGAATAATGAAGACATTCCCCGGGTTTCAGCAAACTCTGCATGTCATGCAGAAATAGTGCAAGAGCTGCTGCATGCAATATGGCTGACGAGCAATCCAGGAACGAGCTCCTGGGACGTGCACGAGCAGTCCTACACTATTCCTGCACGGACACAGCTCCTGCATGCTAATTACCACATTTGCAGGTGAAAAGCAAGCAAATGTTGTGAATTAGCGATCCAGGAAGCAGGCAGGCATCTGTGCAGGAATAGTGTAACTTGCAGAAATGTATTCAGCTACTAACCGAATACATTTCTGAAAATTGCAAAACATAGGCATGACAGCTCCAAATAAAGCATGTATTCAATGTAGTAGGCATGCCAATGGCCAAATATATGGCCATTGGCATAGAAAATAGCTGCAAAATTATAAAAAATAAATTTTATTTATTTATTTTTTTTGCTGATTTTGGCCGTTTAAGCATAGGGCAGTGGTGTGCAAATGGGATCGGCCTGAAAATAAGAAAAAAAAGTTGGAAATAAGCTTTTAAACCAAAATCAGCATTCTGCCATAATAGTCAATGGCATGCGTAAGACAACAATATCATGGAATAGTGGTTGCTAAGGGGTGGAGGCTGAGTGTCAGTTTTGTAACCATGCATTAGCAGTCAGTTTTATGCAAATGATGGGATTGATACTGAATCACAGATTTCCCCTCAGTGCTAGCTGTCACCCAACGTGTAGGTGCAGCAATACCATGTTATAAGCATAACACGTAGATGACTTCATAAGGAGGAGTGTCATGCATGCTGTAAGCTTATTGGAGCTCTGTGGCCTGTGTTTGCCCTTAACTAAGCACAGCTAAGGAGGGGGGGTCTGAGGCTGCCTGGCAGTGTTTACATTGCCAAAACGGGTGTGCACGCCACGTACTGGGGTTTTAAACAAAAACAAAAAAACAGGAAATAGCAGCTCTGTTCATATTTGAGCACTGGGCATTCACAGCATGCCTCTGAGCTTAAACAGGAAGGCAATAGGAAGGGAAAATTGCAGTGGGAAGGCAATCAAGGAGAACTAGCATAGCTGGCAGGTGAAATGTATCAGAATCAGCCAATTACACAGGCAGCAGCCCAGCCCAGCACACTACTATAAACTATGCAAACACCTTTCACTCTGGTTTTTCCCACAAACTCTACACCACCAGTGTACACAGATGGGGAAATTTTACCTGACAAAACTAACAAAATGATAGGGGCTGCTGTTGCTCTCATACATCAATATGTGGAAGAGGCTGAGGGTGGTGAGGATGAGAATGGTGACAACCAACCCACAGTGAGTAGAAGGAGAAGGGTGTACAGACCCAGGGTAACCTACCAGAGGCTACATGATTTGGAGATAGTGGAGTGCTATCTGGTGGACAGGGACATCCTACAGCAAATTGTTGAGCTGTGCCAGCCATGCCTCACACACAGAGACAACAAAGGGGAACCCTTCCCAGTGGATATCAAGGTATGTGTAGGCTTAAGAATACTAGCTACAGGTACCTTCCAAAGGCCAACTGGGGATATCATGGGGATCTCACAGGCATCAGCATCCAGGGTAGTCCACCAGTTCCTGGATGCCATGTCAGCACATGCTGGTGAGCACATATATTTCCTCAACACCCATGAGGCGATGACCACCAATATGTGCCGCTTCCACCAAATAGCTGAATACCCTAGGTAGTGGGTGCTATAGAATGCACGCACATACACATCAAAGCACCACCCAGTGAGTGGGGTAGGGTCTACATAAATTGCAAGGGCTTCCTCTCCATCAACTGCCAGGTCATGTGCGATGCCCAAGACATTATAATGAATGTGTGTGCTGGCAGCCCTGGAAGCTACCAAGACTCCCACATCTGACATATGACACAGCTGTACCAGAGATTTGCCAGTGGGGACATCCCATATGGCCACCTAGTGGGGGATACTGGTTAAGCACTGGAGCTGTGACTGATGACACCCATCAGAAATGCACACACACCCGAACAAGAACTCCATAATGAGGCACATGCAAAAACCAGAATCATAACAGAGTGTGTGTTTGGGATGCTCAGGTCATGGTTCTGGTGCCTGAACATATCCGGTGGAGCCTTGCAGTACTCCCCAGCTACATGTACACAAATTTTCATTGTATGTGCCATGGTACACACTATGATCCTGTGGAAACAGCTGCAGCAGGAACAGTATGGGGCAGGGCCACACAGCCCTCCACCATTGCCAAGACCAGCACAGGCACAGAGTGGCATGGAGGAGGAACAACCTGAGCCTGACCACGTAGGTAGAAGGAGGATTGCCCAGTATGCCCAGGCTTTGGCAAAGAGGCACTCCATAGCACATACACTGACATGGTAGGAACCCAGGTAATGACACCTCTCTTTGACTTGCACATACAGTAAAAGGGATGCCAAACATGACACTACCTGTGCTTTACCATGTATAGGGAGTGTACTATGTTCATCGACATAGTCAGCCCTCCAGCACCATACTCAATACTGGCACAGCCACAAGGTACGTCACTCTCCCTATCAATTGCTGAATGAAGTACTATGTTCTGCTACTTGTATCTATAGAATGGATGCGAGCATGTAAGGGAATCGGGTGGCTGAATGGGATGGCAACAGATAGTAGACACCTACATGGGCAGCATGAAATCCATAACAAATACTCGTGTCAACATAGTAGGCAGTACTAGACAAGGTGACAAATCCCACTGCAGGACATGTGGTGGGCCAAATGTTTGTCCATAGGACACATACATGCATGTCAGTGAGGCTGACATACCCAACAACAGCATTAGTCAGCAGGACAGGTGTAGATGACCATAAAGAAAGGCTGTGCTAAGGCCTCCAATTGATGGCAATGGAGAACAGCCCCCCTCCAGAACTAAACAGACAGACTACAACAGGTCAGGCAGTTGTATGTTACTTCTGAGGGTAAGATGTCTGAAACTGAAATGTAGGTCAATAAAACCAAAGATGTGTACTCTACTTATATGCTTCTAGTCTGCATGATAGGTTAGAATACAAAACGAAATGGAAGCCAACAAAATACCTGAAATACCAGTACAGCCATAGCAAATGTTTACAGTTGTCAGGTGTGTCCCCTCCCCCCATAATCCTATACAGAAATGCAGTAACATGTACGTGTGGGTTTAATAACAGTGGAGCACAGACTACCTGAGCTGGCCCAATTTACAGGATAGATTTACATGTGTACAATATGCAGGGTTCTGTGTATTAGGTTGTGTGTTGTATATTGAGTGGAAGTGCTCAGCATGTAGGCATGGAGGGTTGTGTCCTGGTGGCCTATGACCAGTACTGTCAATGACAGGGCCATGTTCTGAAAACAGCAGTGCCAACCACAATGCATCCCAGCAAGACCCAATTCAGCAGTCATCCATACTCATTGTTCAGATGTCAATATCTGTCACCATCTGAAAGATGAACATGCCACAGATGTGGGCCCAGACATACACACAGTACACAGATGGAAGTATCCTAGACAGAGTACATAAAATTTAACTGTCAACTGCACACACCTTTGGAATTGTACATACAGGTTAGCAACACATTAGTTGTCTGTGTAGTATGGAATACTGATGTAGTCTGGCCAATCACTGGCAGACCACAAAAGGAACAGTTATGAAGTACTGAGAAACTGCTGATGTCCCCACACAAGCCAGCATAAGGGGAATGCCCCAAGTATATCTGTGAGTCAGCTGCAAGAAGCTTCCATAGCACACATGTGCTCAGCTCACCCCATCGTCAGTCACAGGTTCATCACAGGTCATATCCCTGCTGTTGGGAATGAGTACAATATGACCTCCACTTCTGTATGGGAATACCCACAGAATGCAGTATGCTGAAGAGGTGTTCCATGCAGGTGTGTCCCTAGCTGTAAGCAGCACGCTGCCAGCATCCAGAACAATGGATTAATATGGACAGGAACTATTGCCATTAACACCTCTCACACTTACCCTGTCACCCAGGGGAATCCAGTGGCTCACAACCTGGGACTGTAGGAGTGACAGAATGCAGTGGCCTGCTACAGATGGCCTGCATCACTACCAACTATCCTATAGTCCTCTGTCAAAGGCCTGTGCCTCACCCATACTGCCAATGTATGTTATCTCATGGGGTCCCAACTAACAACATAACACAGTCCACAGAATACAAATGCAAGGCCATGTTGACAAATCCCAGTAGCATGCCCACTATGTCCTACTGTATAAACTGTGGACCAATCCTTAAATATCGCTAGGATGAAGGGACAACTATAGGGATACTTCTCAGATATCACTCACATAATGTTAGGAAGAGGATAGAATAATAGAGTGGGGGTGTAGAGGCATGGATGCCATGGAGTGTGTGAAGTCTGAAACTCTGATGTGTGCCCATATTACCCCTGCCTGCAAACCCAGTAATGGGTGGCTACACACCTGCTTGTAAACCACAATGTGAAGGGGAACTGACCAGATATATGAGCCCTGCCTCTGGGTAACCTGGGTGAATCTGTAGAGCTGAGAGGTATGGCCACAGCAGGATATGGCCATTCTGTTATGTTGATAGATGTACAAGCAGGGGATCCTCAGCCACCACAGTACCAAGGTGCTGGACCATTTACACAGACCCATCAGCAAGTGTCTGAAGCTACCCCTCCAGAATGGCATGAGTGTGAAAGAATATGTAGGCTGCAGACCACAATACTGGACACAGATTCATTCATCTTGTATTTCCCAGGAAATAACTGTGAGCAAATAAATATATCTGTCAGTAGTTGATGACATAATACATCACAGTGTAAAACAGTACATATGTCTGAATGTCTCTGCTAACACCAACCATGTAACACAAGCAGCAGAGACACAATAGTTACAGTATCCCACTATCTTTCGCCCATTGTGATTCCATATTGTCAACCTATCTATAGATATCCTTCAGAAACAGGTGGCTAGCTATAGGTGTAGAGCAGAAAATCCTGCACTGGATTACAACCTACCTGGAATGGATTCACACACTCAATACAGAAGGTCATACTGGGCATGCTCCTACACGCAGAGAAATGAAGCCCATTTCTGACAACAACAGTGGACTATACATATCTGTCAGTCACAGATGTCTGTGCACACATACCACAATGCACACCACTCATGCTTTGCACACACATTGGATAGGAATACTCACACATATCCAAGGCCAACACACTATAATAGGTCAAACATACAGACACAGAGATGTGGGGAAGAGAGAGGCAAACAGTGATAAAAAGATTGCCATCATGAGGCCTGCCACACCCACCACACATCCAGTTGGCCAATATCACATGATGTGCCGATGTCAGTCACTGTAGACATTTGCTTTTGGTAGCCCTCAGCCCTGTAATGTCTGTGATGCTTGTGATAACTGTATAACATGCTAGTACAAATCAGTATTCATCTAACATTTGTATACCCAGTCCTGTCAAGTGTAAAGTTGTGTGTGACTGAGTGTTGTGTGTGTGTTTCCAGAAGAATGGTTTAGGGCTCATTCACACACACTACACTTCCCATTGGCCATGATAGCACTCATGCTGCTGTCAGCCACCTTGAAATAACCCTCTGGCCAATTCTCAGCTCCATAAGTTCTGTGAAGCATGTGATAACTGCATAATGCTGTAGTGTAACATACCAGTTAGGTAGGAGGTCTAATCCCAGACATGGCAACTGTGAAACTGTATGTGTGTGTGTGTAGAGATTAATGGTTTTGAGGCCATTCACAGTCACTACACCTTCAATTGCCCTACTTTACCAAGCCTGCTGATGTCAGTCACCTTGAAATACTCCTTTGGAGAAAGGCTAGCCCTATAAGCTCCATGGTATGTGCGATAAGTGTGTAATGCTATAGCGTAACATATTAGCTCAGTAGGAGTTCTAATCCCAGACATGGAAACTGTGTGTGTGTGTAGAGATTAATGGTTTTGAGGCCATTCACAGTCACTATACCTCCCTACTTTAGCAAGCCTGCTGATGTCAGTCACCTTGAAATACCCCTGTGGACAAGATCCAGCCTTGTAAGCTCCATGGCGTGTGTCATGAATGCAGAACAATGTAGTAGCAATAACTACATAGGTATGGGTTTGAATCATATCTGTGGCAAGTGTTTGTGTGTGCACCTCAAAGATTTTGTCACCATTTACACCCAGTACACATCTCAGAGCCTGACTTTAGCAGTCCTGCAGATATCATCCACCTTAGAAGTACCTGTTTCCAACCCTAAACCATGTCAAGTCAGTGGTGCATGTGGTAAATGTGTAACATAATGGTCTGTAAATATTGTTAGATAGAGATTTCAACCTCCCCCCTGGCAAATGTAAATATGTGTTTAGGGTAAAATTAATTTTGGGATCTCTCATCCACTACATCACCCAATGCCAGTATTTACAAGGGTTGGTGATGTTCCTCACCTTAGAAGTACCTTGGGATGACATCCATCCTATAAGCTCAATGTCACGTGTGATAAATGTGGTGCACTATAGTAGCAATACCTAGCTCGGTAGGGGGTTTGCATCTTATTACTGGCAAGTGTGTGTGTGTGTCATCAGTATCCTGTGTGGAGATTGCTGTAATTGTGTAATAACAGGATGCATTGTGAGATGGGTTTTGCTAAATTATTAAGTTGAGGACCTAGTATTTATCATAATGTCCACCTTAAAAGGACAACAGATGTCAAACACCAGAGAGGCTGGTGTAGACAATCCATAGCCCTACATGTGACATTATGGATTGATGAACAATATAGGCAACCCTTGTATTACTCAAAGAACACTCTCCACCCATGTCTCATGCACAAACACACTTGGCTAGGCAACAACCACTATATTGGTAGTTCCCTGCATATTGCGTCACAGATAGTAACCACGGTGTGATTGCAGTGGACTACATGCCTGTTGAACACAAAGGTGCCACTGACATACTGACATCAGAAAGTATTGTGATTTGTTACATCTCCTGACAGAATGTGTGTTATCCAGCAAGTTAAAGGACATGGCACCCTGTTCCATCCCTACAGTAGGAAATACATGCTTACAGTGGTCCTTTTCTATTTTCCCCACTGGATGCCTGCAACAACTGTAGAGTCTGCAAATGTAACCCACAAAGGGAACACCATGCCTTATACACATGCCCTGTATGGACAGATGCCACTGTACCATGCTCTCAATGTAGGTGCAAGCATGACCTCAGTTCCATAGCCAGGTCTCACCAAATGAGGTCAGGAATGCTACATCAGAAGATAACAATCTGTCCACACAACATGCCCCAGAGACCTCAAGTACACTTCCACATGTCAAAGAACATGCATGTGGGATATGTGCACAACCCAGACACTGTCCATGTTATGGAATATAGATTACATACATGGGAAGCAGTGCACAACACTGGCCACCCAATAGTAACCCAGATGAGTGGATGGTGAATACAATACCCACTTATGGGGACCGCTCCAGTGACTACACCCCTGAGCCACACTGGAGACCATTGTCATGTGGCCTGATGCCAAGGTATTCTCTTTGCTTAGCCTTGTACAGCCTTCAGGCCCATTCACCTACTACACACCTGTGAAGTAATGAACCTATGCATCTCAGTACTGGCAAGTGTGTGTGTGTGTGTGTGTGTGTGTGTGTGTGTGTGTGTGTGTGTGGAGATTAATGATTTCGAATCCATCCACAATCACTACACCTCCCATTGCTCTACTTTAGCATGCCTGCTGATGTCGTTCACCTTGAAATAACCCTTCGGCCATGTATCAGCCATATAAGCTCTGTGGCGCTTGTGATAACTACGTAATACATAGTGTAACAAACTAGTTAGGAAGGAGCTCTAATCCTGATCATGCCAACTATGATAATGAGTGTATTTCCCTGAGAGCGTGTCTGTGTCTTCGTTGTTACCTGCTTTTGTGGACATTCACACTTTCCACACTTTCCTTATCACTCCTTTAGCACTGTTTCTGATGTCACTCACCTTCAAAGATACCTTTG